>NC_134700.1:249226038-249261038 GCF_043290135.1 Rhipicephalus microplus | reverse complement strand
CCGTTCACTAACAGCGTTGACTTGAAGTGTCAGCCATATACGTCCATAAACGTGGATGTAACTGAACGATCATTCACCATTCACACTTGCGACAAGCACCAGACCAATTGCAACTGGCGATCAAAGAGCTGCTCTGCACGAGCGATGTTCATACGTGCGGGCCACACACCCCCGCCTCCTCGCAGAGTATACACGCCCACTCGCGTTGTCGTTACCCCGTAAAATAAGCCAAAGTCCTGTTATTGCGCATCTGATTGGTTCAGAGGATTGTGACTGCAATCGCAAGACTGAAAAATCATGCAGAGGGCGACTGAGTCAAAGAAGAAGCTTTGCCACCGAAGCGGGCGTTTGCGACCAACTGAAATCAGTCGCTTTGCAACTACACAGTAAAAATTTTTACACCCAGAAGGGTGTAAATGAGCTTGTCCCGTGGACGACACCCTAAGGGTGTTAATTCAGCACTTTCAAAAAGGGTGCTTTACCATGCACCCTTAGAATAGGGTGTACATGTAAAAAAACTGTAGGGTGTTACAAAAACACCTTTAAGGAAGGGTGCCCTCGATGTCCATCCCTTTTTTAGCACCCTCTGAGGAGGGTGCGAGAAGGGTGCACAAGGGTGTTGAGTGCCCCTGGCAGGGGTGGCAGTATTCTTTTAGACTGCACTAAGAGGTATCAGCATGCACTGATTACACACTACTTGAAGAAAGTGGTCCATTATCGATGGTGCGCCACCTGTCGAGCTCCATTCATTGCGTGTGGGCAAAAATATAAACGCGTACAATCGTGTATGAACTTGTGCTGGATCTATATATACGTCACAGTATATGCATAATGCGCGTTACAGAAAATGAAGCTTTGCTGCCCTTGCATATTGCGTTTATTTAATAGGAAAATAAAACATGTACTTTCCTTCTGCCACACAACTTTTTCATCAGATATACGTTCACGTATACGTACACTACACATGCAACACCTCAAATGTTTATTATATTTTTTCAGTTTCACTTTATTGACAATTCTTTGCAACATACAATTACACTGGTTTCTGTTTAGTATACTGCTTCAAGTACTTAGAGACTACAAATGAAATACACGCTAATATATCCCTATAATTCTTTCAAGTATCTACAATCCCAGTGGTTTCCAGTTTAATACTTCTTCATGTGCACAATCGGTTAATAGGAATGAAATACAGGCAAATATATACTTATGATTCTTTCAAATATATACAATCACCACGATTTCACTATATACGCCTTCATGTACACAATCGTTCCCAAGAAGTGATGCACACAAAAATATATATGGATATTGTTTTCAAATCTATACAATCACAGTGGTTTAAGCTTTGTATTCCTGGATGTATAACAATTGGTTATGAGAAATGATGTACATGCAAACATATACGGGTTTTCGCACATATAACTTTAGCGAATAATTAAGAAACCAATACAATGATCAGAAACACAATAAGCTAAAAACGAACACAAAACTGAGTCAGGACACACAAAAAACAAAAAAGGTAATGCATAATTATGGCTAATGACACAGCTGGGTCACTTTATGCCAAATGCCCCAGCCATTTTGGCAACCATCTCAAATGTATTCGAAAAACTCGTGCTGCATTGAAAATAGTGAACTTGTGGAATATTTAGGAAAGGAAAAATATTTGGTCACGTGGCTGCCTTCTGAACTTCCTGGAATGCCGTCTAGGTGTTGTATGTGAAAATTTTTATTTTAAAAGCACCGCTCCTTGTTTCCGTACGAAACTCGATCTACGTGTTACGTAACAAGAGCTTAATTTGGGAGAGTTGGTTCATCGTGGTTGTGTGCTAGTCACAGCGCGACAACTTTAGGAAGAGACAGAAAGGACAGGAAAGAGCACCGACTGTCAACTGAATTTAATGAATGTGCTACGAGCGCTTTTATACGGAGTACAAGAACCGTGTTCATGTGCGACGACACGTGTGAGCACAACAAAATAATCTCAACTGTGAAAAGAATACTCCCTCTCGGAAAGGATAAGTGAACGTGTAGTGATGCACTGATCATTGGTTTACCTGATAAAAATACTTCTACAAACGTTAAATTGGCATTAAGTAAACCTATTCTCGTGACGAATGGGGCAAGATTGACTATTCCTGTTGCTGTTTAGTACACACACTCTTGAAAGCTTGCAAGGGGTGGAAAACAACACGCTAATATCATATCTGCTGGCTATTTTTTTTAATTGTGAGACACGTGATGTGGTATAACATGCAAAGGTTTTGGTCATTGTTTTTTGTTGGTCCTGTCTTCTTTAACTTTACTTTCTGCAGGAGAGTTTTGAAAACGGGTGTGATGATTATGTTGGGATACCCAGCATCTTTTAGTCTTTTAATCTGGTTTTTAAGCCTGACCTCATCCTTGTCCTAACATGACTTCTGAAGGGTGGCCTGAATACATGTGGTATCAATTCCTCTTTCTACTAATTTTGAATGCCCACTATCAAAAGGCAGACCATTCTTAGCACTCCTGGGCTGATAGCACCAGCCAATACCCCAACAGCATCATCACACTTGTTTGCGAAACCCTCCTGCAGAAAGTAAAGTTAAAGGAAACAGGACCAAAAGAAAATGAGAATGACCAATCACCTTTGCATGTCACACGGTACTACGTACATAAGGTGTGTCACAATTTTAGGAAAAGAGCCAGCAGATATGGCATTGTTGTTTTCCACCCCTTGCAAGTTTTCAAAAGTGCATGTACTTATACCAACAGGAATAGTCAATCTTGCACCATTAGTCACTTGAATAGGTTTACTGAATGCCAATCTAATGTGTATGAGATACCGCTAACACGTGGAAAAGTAAACATAGGACAAACTGGGCAATGCTTCAATGATCAAGCAAGACAGCATGCTTTAAATGTTAAGAAGGGCTATAGTAGTCTCATGGCCGGACATCGTAAAGAATGTAAGTGTAGTCCTAGGTTTCATAAAACACGGTTTTTGAAAAAAAAACAAGCAGAAAAATGAGAGATTTTAGAACTCTTTATCAGGAAGGCCAAGGATCAATGCATCAGTACACCTTCACTTATCTTTTCCGAAAAAGAGTATTCTTTTCTCGGTTAAAATTATTTTGTCATGGTCACACATGTGTTGTTGCAGATGAGCCCTGGTCTTGTGCTCAGTATTAAAACGCTCGTAGCACCTTCAATAAAATTCAGTTGACAGCGCTCTTTCCTGTCCTTTTTGCGATAAGATTTTTATTACAGAAAGAATTTCATTTTCTTACAGTTTAGGTATAATGATGAGTTTTCATAGTATCACAACATGGAGCAAATTGCATCACAATACGGACAAAAATCACGATTTTGTGAAATTCGTGATATTTTCTCGTATAATTCAGCAGCTTGAGAGGTATAAAGATATTTTTTCCTCAAAATATACCTTCTGTGGAATAAGTATTCACCGCTCAGATATTCATACAAAGTGCAATATTGCAATAAAAAATGCAAACAAAACACATTTTGGCTTTATTCTTGGAAGCGAATGTGGCAAGAAATTGCACTATTATTATTGAGCTTCAAATACCTTACAGAAGCAGATTTAGTTAACAGGTAGACAGAATTTGCTTTAGAAAAAATAAGCGGTAGTTTTAAAACGAAATTTTCCACAAACAACACACAGACGGCATTATGCCAGGAAGTTATAAGCCAGCCACATGAACAAAACTTTTTTCTCGCTGAAATATTCTAGCAGCTCACTGTTTTCAACGCAGTAAGTCAGCACATTTTTTTTTTCAAATACAATTCAGATGGTCGCCAAAGTGGCTGGGACGTTTGGCATGGAATGGTCCAGCCATATTTAAGCAAAATAACTTACACAAATAACAATATTTGTTCATCTACCGTGACCACACTAGAAAAAGTTGTTCAGGCGTTGTGACACTAAAATTTTCAGCATAGTACTGCCTGAACAACTTCTTTGATAAGCTCACGCCGAGAAAAAGCCGCTCAATCACGGTGGTTGTTAAAGGCCTTGCGGCCGTAGACAATGTTGAAAATAAAAAAAAATCAACTCATCAGTGCTGTCACTCCTTCTTCGTCATTACTGACACGGAAGATTTTTCGGTTATCCATGTGGAGGCTCAGGAAGTAGGCTTGCTCCAGGCTGGGGCCAGGGTAGACTACGCAGGACGTCAGCGGCACTCTCTCATCCTGTAATAAGAGCAAATATGACTTCTCATAAAAGGATGTTCGTGCTGTTCTGGCAGCACCATATATAAACAATGTGTAGTGTGTATCCTTCGGAATGGCGTGTAATTGACATTACACTAAACTCGAAGCATACAACCCATACTTTCCAATAATTTCGTATGATAAAGATAAGAGTTTTTCAGCATACAGCTAATTCCTGAAATGAGGTGAAGTGTAAGACTACAGCTCAAAAATGGCACTTACGAAAGCCTGAACTCACCTAAGAATCAAATTCCTTCTAGGGTAGTGAGCCAGTGTGAAAAACAATTCTTAAAGTACAACGTTCAGAACATGTAGCATTAATCAAAACGCACAAGAAACTTACCTCTTCATGTACAAACAGTGAAGACATCTCTGCTTTCTCTTTTACGTGAGAACAAATGATCTTGGGCGTGGCACTAGCGAAGAGGTCTGCAAAAAAAAGTAAAAGATTTACTGACTTCAATCACGCCTCTAACAATCTGAGGAATTTTTACAAGTCACCAATCAGTGCAATTCTGACTGCCTCTACAAGGGCATCAAAAATGAACAATTTTCTCGTTCTTTCTACCCTCACAAGACCCTCCGTCAGTGGAATCTAATCCAAATTTGACGCTGTGCTGCCTATCTGCCTGCTTTCTAGACGTAGGGCTGCGAACATGTGTTTTGTGCACCTAATCTAGCACAGAAATTCGTCATCTATAATTCAATCACCTTAATTCATTGTAATTTGATAAAAGATGTGATAGCTCGTCCAGTTTTTAAAGAGTTGCGGGCCTGCAATAGGCACTGCCTAGCACGTATGAAAGTATTTCTTTAAAAAAATTTTTTCAAAGCTTGCTTTCAGAAAAAGCGTGTGGCATATTTCGACAACCAAGCCCATCCTCTGATGGCAATCAGGGGCACGCTATTAGCGATTATTGACCACGGGATTTAAAAACGTAACCCGTGCCTAAATACTAAGTTAAACACAATCAAGCAAGTAGGAGCGCTCGAACGACACCAACGCGCGCGGACGCCGTCTACGTTGCAGCAGCCATGGCTTATGCTAGAGCTACCGCACATAGCTCCCACAGTCACGTATACTCTCTCGATTCTGTTATAACGCCGAACGTTATCGCAGATAAAGGCAAAGCACGAAAACAGCAAACAGAAACGAGGGAAAACAACGCACGGCGATGGCCACAACAACGCGCCTTTGGAAGTCTGCTAGATCTTTCCCTGTTGCTGGTGACACTTGTCCTAAATAGCTTAAAAGACCGAGGCGCACGTGCTGGGAGCATCGCGGCATATCAGCACCTCCAACTATACCGTCCTTAAGCAAAAAAAAGCCATTTCGTACAGTGCGCCTCTGTACATAATTTTTTCTTTTTCTTTCTTTTTTTACGCTTACACCTACAGAAGCACGTTGCACATTTGAGTATTAATATAAATGTTATTACGATGTAGCCCAAAGCACATCTTAAAACGATATTAATCACTTTGTGCAGTGTAGAGACAATGTGCGATCAGCAACTAATCCCGCCCTTGTTAAGTGATCACATCACTCACTGTATGAGTGATGCAGGCACTTACACAACATCGCGCATAGCAGCGTGAACTCGTTAAGTCACACGTTTAATCGGGCATCTGCAACAGGCCCGCGAACGCATGCTGTTGTAAATGGCTGGCAGCCTACTTCGGCAGAGCTGCTGAAGGCGCCCAGCTAGAGCTGTATGATTACTACCTACGAAAACAGTACACTCACCGTTAACAGGCCCACGTTGTCCGTGTCCGCCACTCCATGAATATTCCTTAATCCGAGCGCCACTTCGAACACGGTGTCATGCGTGACCACCATTGAATATGCGCCTGTTCGCTAGAACACACACAGCGACCAAGACCCCAGACCAACGCAACGCATTTGAAAGACGATGAGACAGAGAGACTGAGAGCAACGTTGAGAGAGAGAAGGAGGAGGCACTGGCGGCGGCGCCGCAGCTGTCGACGCAGGTGTTCGGTGACACAACTATTCGCTTATCTACGTCTACGCCGCCGTTGTGGGAGCAACGCTGGCCGGGGTGAGCGAGGGGGGGGGAGGAGCGGGAAACCCGCCAAGACGGCGCCGAAAGGCAAACGCTATGGCGCATACGGCGGACGGCCGTTCGACGCGGAATGACTCCTTGTAAACGGCAACTCTCCCTCCAGCCAGTCGCAAAGCGACGCAGGTTATTTTTCGGGTTCTTTGAGTATTTTGACAGAATGCGATTGCAGTGGGCGAAAAATAGTGAAGCAAAACTTGCGGAAAACAAAGCGCATCATGAAATGGCCAGAAACAATAATTATTTCATCCTCAGTGGCATTAGCGGGAGAGCATCGCTACACCTTTTTCCAGAGGAATTTCTTTTCGCATTGTCTGTGTCTGGCAATTCCGCGTATGGTGCCGCAAACACTGAATGCGTAGTCGAAGCAGGAACAAATTAATCCACAGTCGCGGATGTTTAGAAGGCTTGTCACGCACCACGAAACGTGCCGAGGTTGTTATGACAAACTTTTTGCTGACCACATGATCAGCACATAATTCCATATGGTTGCCCAATGAGCTAGCTAAGCACCTGTAGCAAAGGCAGGGCACGTTCTTTTTAAACGTTGTTAATATAAACGATGGTTGTGCATAAGTGCCGTGACAGCTTTCCGTGTGAATTGGTCATAACCCACGTTTTCGAGCGTAGAAGCGCCTCAGCGGACCTAATCAGCTACCACAGCAAGTTCGTAAGCAATGATGAGGTACGAAAATGTACGAAATTTGAGGGCGCACGGGCTGATACACACGCATACTTATGCACAGGTGCACACACATACACGTATACACACATACGGCAACATACACACGCGACCGTAAACGCACGCATGCATGGGCGTACACATGTGCACAGGCATGCTTAACACAAGCACGGACTCGCACATACACGCGCACGCACACATGCACGGGTATACACACAATCGCGCTTACACGCGAACACATGCGCAGGCTCACGCACACACACCCATACTCGGGCAAACATTATGTTCCTGTATATAATCCACAGCAAACATGTAGCTTATAACCAACGCTAAGGTGAGCTTTCGTAACGTGGATTGCAGTTAATTGCCATTATAGACGCGATTTGCTTCTGCTGGCATTCTGCTGTATTCGGAGAGCACCATCACACATTCTAAGTCTAGGCCGTCATTTAACGCAAGGCCCACATATTCGTGCAGTAGCTACGCTGCTCGGCCGCCAATCCGAAGGTCACGGGTTCGATGCCGGCCGTGGCAGTCAAATTCAGATGGAGGCGAAAAGGTAGAAGCCTGTGCACTGTGCGATATCAGCGCCCATTAAAGAACACCAAATGGTCAAAATCTCTAGAGCTTTCCACTACGACGACCTTCATAATCATATCGAGGTTTTTGAGACGTAAAATCCCAAATATTATAATTATGTGTTCTTATGCTGCATATTCCATCTGATGAATCGTCACCTACACCCTTCTCAGGCACAAAAGCACCCTTAGAGCCTATTTTAGGGTGCTATCGAGGCAAGCACCCAAACAAATGGGTGCTTTTTTTTCAATCGACCATTTATGGGTGTTTAAGGGTGTTTCAAAGGGTGCTTTCTCGTAAAAGCACCTTTTTTACACCCTTTCAGGTGTAAAAATTTTTACTGTGTTGCTTGCTCGAGCAACCGGCGCTTAATGTGCACGAGCCTTACGGAGTGCTTACATGAATTTTAAACACGTTCAGATTGTTCGAATAAGAACAGGGATGTCGGGAACCCCAAAGATACTATTGCAGGGCAAAAAATGCATCTATTTTTTTAATATCACCAACGTTATATAAAATGTTTTCAGTTCTGATATCGATCAGGCAGCGTCTTGGTGACTTGTCATCGAAGAGTGAAGTCATGGGGTGATAGCAACTCGTGACGTATTGTGACATGTCTGTCATCTGCTCGCGGTGCGCTCAAACAACTATGACTATAAATTATGCTCCAGTGACCGCGACAGTGATCTCTGTGATTTAGGCTGCATGCGAGACTCTGGCAAGAGTATATGAAGTATACGGCTTTTTGGTAATCCTTAACTGATCATGTAGCGCAAAAAAATATTTGACACAGGAAAAATGTGAAGGAACAAAGAAGTAGCGGTCTGAGTTCGCAAATCCAGGGAAATTGCGTTGATTCATCCATTATGGTGGGACTGGCTTGCAGATGCTCAGCGACAGAATATTTAAAATGACAGTAAAATATTTTCTACGTATTTTCTGACTCTGGTGTGGGGAGAGCGTTGAAAATGCATTCCTGCTATAGAAACCGAGGAATGCCCCTTTTGTCATGTTTCAAAGTTGTGTCAGTATACTTCTTTAAGAGCGGCCTGCAGCTTCTGTGGCCTGGTGGCACATTTAGCGGCACACCGTGTGAGCGCATGGACTTGTATTGTAGTTCACAGCTCGCTTCACACGAGACAAAAGGTGCTGAGGGTGGCAGCTTTCCGCAAGGACCCCCCATCGGCATTATCGGCGAATCAGCTGACGCGCAGACCAAGCCTTCTATCGATGCGATCCGTATTCATAACGGGATGCTAATATGTCGCTCATATACTCGCCACAGTTTTACACCGGGTCGGGATGAAGAGATGGCACACAATGTGGGGTGCACCAGTACCGAAGGACGAGGTCGCGCAAGCCAAACATAAACATGGTGCTGGGGAGGGAAACCAATTCCAATCGCTCTTCCGCTCATATTTATTAGGGACGCGAGCACTCAGTGCCTTTCGAATACTTGCGTTAGGTGACTGCAGTGCAGTGTGATTTGGCATTGCCGCGACCGCTTTGCTATGTGGGCCATACCCAATGTTGTCGGAATGTTGGCATTTCGATATGATGCAATTAAATAATTCTGCTTAGTACAACACAGAGCTATTTTTTATAGTCATCCCTCGATTTGAAATTAAGTTGCCCGATTGATCCATTTCGAGAATTTCACGCTCAGTTGCCTCGCAGGTGTTTTTTACCACTATATATATGTATACAGCATTGTATTCTATGCCATTATCTTTGAAGTCGGATGTAAGAGTTGCCTTCCAAGAAGCAGTGGTGCAGCTTTACGAAGTTGGAATTGTAAGAATACTTGTGTTGCCTAAAATGTACAAGTTTTGGCTGGTTACAAAGATTTGTGAAACATCAGTGCCCCCGAAAAAAAAAAGGGGGTGGGGGAGGCACGATAAATGCTGTACAACGCGGTTTGCGAGGTCCTCATCAAGGTACCAATCGCGCGATACTCGCGAAGTGATCCGACGGCTCCCTATGTTTAGAGCGACAAGATCAAGCCTAAACTAAATGGCACACTTAGGTGTCACATACGAAAGCACGATACAGTTTTCAAGCGTGTGGCAGTGAGATAGCACAAGAAAATTTTGACTATCTGCTGTTGCTTTGCATGCCACATTATAGGCACGCACACTTTTTAACAGGGTCATAATGGAGACCAGCTTGGTCATTTTGATATTTTCTGAGAACTTGCTCACATACAATAACTAATGGCAGAAACGAGACAATTTTACAATATGAAGTTTGACAAGCAACAGTTTTTCAAATAGATCTACAGCAAACATGACAGCCACTTGAGTTACCACTCACTCCACAGCATGAATACTTGTATTACCTTTCCGAGCAAAAGTAATCCAATGAAGGTCCACCACAGGTGGCAGAAGGTTTTCGTTTCGAACCCATCTAAATGCGGCCGCCGGAATTCTTTCGTAACAGACTTGTGATTAGCAGACAGACAGAAAGTTTTATGAGCTGCGACTACATAGCCGCTAGACCTCTAAAACCGGCGGGTTATTGAGGACCTAAGGTTGTTGTTACGGATTAAGATCGTTATGTGAAGCATGCGGAGCAAAGGCGTCCGTATCGAAAATTTTCTATTGATCGTAACGTGATGAAATGACACTAAAGATATGTGCGAATGTTGTACGCACACCCATATGTTGAAGAGTTGCAGATGTTTATATAACCAGTTTTCCACTTGCACAACGATGTCAGCTGGCAATGTGTTTAAGCAACACCAGAAGCTGATATGAAATTCTGATGCTCGCGAGGATCAGTGGTTAGAGCATCGAACGCGTTATTCGATGCTCGCGAGGATGCTGGCCCTGGACACTGCTACATAAACCAACTTCAGCGCATGACAACTAACCACAATTGACGTCAACCCGACGTGACGACTGTATCAAAGGAGTACATATGAAATGTTTATAAAGTTGGGTAGGCAGCACTACAACCACTATAGACGTTTTACGAAGATTCGCGTCTCTTTGAAAAGTAGTTCTGAGACCTGGCATGCATATTTCCTGAGTCACTGCCTAGCTCTATGGCAGAATGCTTCATTGCCACGCATAATGCTTGGGTTCCGTTCCAGATGGGACCTTGACATTTATTCGTTGCATTTCTCGGGTCGACGCTACCTATGCCGGGTATTTATTAACGCAGGCGCGTTAAAATGGCCCATGTGTATTCTCGGCGTTCCTCGGTAGATGCCAAGTGTCAATCACATGTGGCACATGCGTACCCGCATACCGGCGGCACATACCCACCCGCGGGTACGTGCCACTGTCTGGCGGGAAGTGTTTGACGACGTACGCGGCGGGATTGTGACATTATTCATGTTTTGGCTAGCGCGTCATATTCCTAAAACTATCTTACCCTCCCATGATAATTTTGGTTCACGCCAAGTTAAGAGTACTGAACGCTGGGCGAATTTTGTGTGTGTGCCTTGTTTGTTTCTTGTCGATTTTTTTTTGCGCAGTTCTGCAGTTACGCCAAGTTAACAAGTTAAGGGGTTGACCACGAGAGCACCCAAACGTGAGCGGCTAGATAGATAGATAGATAGATAGATAGATAGATAGATAGATAGATAGATAGATAAATAGATAGATAGATAGATAGATAGATAGATAGATAGATAGATAGATAGATAGATAGATAGATAGATAGATAGATAGATAGATAGATAGATAGATAGATAGATAGATAGATACGCTCAAACTCGCCGAAGTTGCCTAAGAAATGCTTCGCATTTAAAACAGGTGGCAGTGTGAGCGCTGTCAGCAATACTTGTCGCCTTGCCGTGGTGGTCTAGTGGCTGAGGTACTCAGCTGCTGACCAGCAGGTCACGGGATCTAATCCCGGCTGCGGCGGCTGCATTACCGACGGAGGCGGAAATGTTGAAGGCCTCAGATTTGGGTGCACGTTAAAGAACTACAGGTGGTCTAAGTTCCCCGAGCCCTCTACTACAGCATCTCTCATAATCATGTGGTGGTTTTGGGACCTTAAACCCAACATTGCAACCAACTCAAAGCAGTACTTGTCGATTGCACTTCAAAACGTGCGGCGTTTAATATGAGTAGAAGGCTATAGATCTACCTGCAGCCAACCCTCCTCCTGCTCCTCCTTGATGAGTAGCCATAGGTAAGCCATAACAGTGTTCTCCTTGAAAAAAAAAACGATAAATAATAAGCAGGAAATTGATGTGGCATAGTATGTCTCTGCAATACTTTTACAGCATTATTCCCTCTGTAAAATGCTGGTTACCATTAAATATAAATGAGTTCAATCTTCTGCTCCGTTTATTTTTAATGCTCTTGTCACACAGGTACTCTAACCACAGTTAAGCCTGACGGCCCTTAAATCCAGCGTATGTTGTGCCCTAAACGCAGTTAATCCGCTAACGACCATTTTCGTAAACGGAGGCAGGCAATCCCTGTTGGCACCGTAAACTGACAACATGACGGCCCTCATGTCGGACGCGAGCAGGTTGGCTTTCAGTGGAATATTCATCCAAAGGAAAGTCAACTGGACCATTGCGACGACGGAGGCATTGATATACATTTGGGAAGATAAATTGCATTCATAAGCACTGCCACGTAAGCTTCCTATTTTAATATGGCCTCCACCTTCACGACATGGCAACTACAGTATCACGTCGTTTTTGAGCAGAATTCTGAAGTTCTTGAACTTGCGCAATCGTTTGCTACAATGGCATCATGAATTTCCAACGTCAGCCCTGACTAAAGTTCAAACTCTGTTCGTTACACGCGCACAGGCTTGCCGTGTTATAAACGTGTGACAGCGTCTCTGTCTGTATTGGGGCAACTGTGGTTACGTCCGCTAACTGCTGTTGGGTACAACAGCGGTTAAGCTCACCCGTGTGACAGGGGTATAGGTGTCACGCCTTTGCAACGAACGTGAGATGGGAAGGAAGAATGCACTACGACAACATTCGAGTTGCCAAATGAATGAATGCCCCGCCGTGGTGGTCTAGTGGCTAAGGTACTCGGCTGTTGACCCGCACGTCGCGGGTTCGACTCCCGGTTGCGGCGGCTGCATTTCCGATGGAGGCGGAAATGTTGTAGGCCCGTGTGCTCAGATTTGGGTGCACGTTAAAGAATCCCAGGTAGTCTAAATTTTCGGAGCCCTCCACTACGGCGTCTCTCATAATCATATGGTGGTTTTGGGACGTTAAACCCCACAAATCAATCAACCAAATGAATGAATGAATGAATGAATGAATGAATGAATGAATGAATGAATGAATAGACTTTATTTAAAGTCCGGCAGTTTGACCGGGCCAGGTGGGAGAAGAGGGGATTAACCCCTGTCCCTTCCCACTCTCCGTTGATAATGATGGCGGTGCCTCAGGTGACCGCTCGAAGTCCTTGCACCCGGGCGGGCATCTTCAGCTTGCCGGACGGCCCAAAGCTGGTCAGCCAGCTAGCTCGTCGCTGGTGAGTGCCGCCTCCCAGCGGCAGCGAAGCTGACGCCACGGAAGAAGAAGAAAAAAAGCTGCGTTACGCAATAGGATCCGTTGAAAGTATTGTTGTATGAACATTATCATTGCTGAAGCTAGACAGACGACAGTTACGCACTAGTCTCCCAACACTGGGCTCTACGAAACCGGCTGGCGACAACACATGCACATCGCCAGATGTAGATGGACACTTGATACGATTCAGAGCTGCTTCATGCGAGCCCCGAGCGCACACAGCGAGACAATATCACATTGTTTCGAGCTCGCCACGATGTTGGCGCCCGTATAAGCGCACCTCTCGGCACACGTGCCGACCGCCGCACTAATGGGACGCGTAACGGATATGCAGGAAGGGAACGGTTATGCCGGGGCAGCGCGTGCCCATTACGTCAACTCGGCGCCGTGGTTGTCAGCACGTGTCGTTCCTTTTTTTCTGTTAGTGATGAAGAACTGATTGCCTGGGCTGTCGCTCCAGAAAGCTTGCGAGCGTCAGGACTAAGTAGGGCCACTCGACGCCCGCCCTCGCGTAAATGACAACGATAATAATGTCGCTATATAATGGAGACTGATGCAGGTAATATCAAAAATTTTGCGCTGAAAGAAACCATGTCACGTGATTTAAAATGGTTCAGGCTGCTTGAAATTGAAATAATAATAATTGTAACGTAAGAAGGTAGCGATGGTTAGGTAGAGGCAGAGAAGGAAGAAGTGCAGAAAGGAATAAACATGGAGTATGAGCCAGGCCACGTCTCCGATTCATCATAGCGTCACATAATAATAATAATAATAATAATAATAATAATAATAATAATAATAATAATAATAATAATAATAATAATAATAATAATAATAATAATAATAATAATAATAATAATAATAATAATAATAATAATAATACTGGGAGTTAACGTCCCAAATCCACCGTATGTTTTTGAGAGACACCGTTTAGTGGAGGGTTTCGCAAAAACCGACCACCTGCGTTTCTTTAACGTGCACCTAAGCACACAGGCCACGAGCCATTTCTACTCCGTCGAAAATGCGGCCGCCACGGCACGGGATTCGATCCCGCGATTGGCAGGTCTCGCCTTCCGATCGCGCCTGCAAATGAGACCACAGGAGGCGCTCAAGTAACAACGAAGAACGAACAAAACCCGCCGCATACGTGCGCAATGAGCATTTACTCCTGCCGGCTTGCAATAAACCATTCAGTGCTTTATCGTATGACCTTTTTCTTGCGTAACAGTCTTCGTTGACATGAAATAGGAGCTCTCTGACGAAATCAAACTTACCGCCTACGAGACCTTTTCATTGCTCGGCAGAATTGTTTTACCAAATTGTCTGAAAACCATGGTGGTACCTAGCAATAAAAGCTTCGCCTCTTCTACCGGTGGATCGATAGCAGCCGGTAACCACTCCCACGAGGCCTATTTATACGACGTACTTAGCATCACACAAGTAGCTGGCCTTTTGGCTGCGAAGCAATTAGCGTTACTCAAGGAAGCATGGTTCGGTGACTGCAAAGCACCAGGCTACTTCGCTTATTCACCGCTGGAAGGAACCACTAAGGCGCTAGTCTATTTTTAGCACGCACACGCTGCTCTTACCATCCGAGTAGTCTCCGAGTGCCTTCTCCCTTCATTGAGAGCTTCATTTACAGGTTGTGTGCTTCTACTACCACATATAGTCTATTTTTATGCGGTGTAACGTTAGTGTGTCGTTTTTAGCTGGACGCCGTCGTCCAGCGGCCTATTCGTTTTGTATAGGCTTGACAGACAATGTCTCCGTGTCCTCATATTTGGATGCACGTTAAAGAACCCCAGGTGGTCGAAATTTCCGGAGCCCTCCATTACGGCGTCTTTCATAATCATATGGTGGTTTTGGGACGTTAAACCTCACATATCAATCAAATCTATTTGACAGACAATGTCTCGGCAGTATCGTGACGACACTTAACATGTGGCATCTCCCCAAGAAATACCGCTCGTTTAACAGCAAATGCATGAATGAATGCTACTTTCTTTGAAAGTGGTTGTAGGTTCGAGCAGGGAGCTATAGTATCTCGGTAAAATTTAGTTATCACCGTCGATATGATTTCTGGTGGCACTGTATGGAAAACGCAACAGCGAGGTTATAATTGACTGACATTGAAGCGTCATGAAATGATATGTATGACTTGAGTGACGGGTGATGTCGAGTGTTTATCGAACTGCTTAGGAGCGGTGTGGAAGAATCGTGGGGTGCGCGAGTTATCGTCGATAAGGCAATTCGGGAAAGACGAAGAACTTTGCAGACATCCGTTTGCCTGTTCTGTCAATCAAGAAACGACAGTGACAATCCGAAGCACAGTGAGCTGTTGGTATGGTCAACACGCAATATTTTGTTCTGATTGATTGATTTGTGGGGTTTAACGCCCCAAAATCACGATATGATTACGAGAGACGCCGTAGTAGAGGGCTTCGAAAATTTCGACCACCTGTGGTTTTTTAACGTGCACCCAAATCTAAGCACACGGGCCTACAATATTTCCGCCTCCATCAGAAATGCAGCCACCGCAGCTGGGATTCGATCCCGCGACCTACGGGTCAGCAGCCGAGTACCTTAGCCACCAGACCACCACGGCGAGGCAATATTTTATTCTGTGCCTGTCTTTGAGAAGTCCCCGTAGCTTCTGTTTACTAAGACCTTTTTAGTTGGCTTTATCATTCTTGATTGAACTTTCTTGTTGCTGCTGAGGGAGATGAAATACGGGCTACACGCGTGCCGGTTACAAAACGTTGGGCACGAAAAAAACCTGCAAACACCGTCTTTGTAATCTCCCATCGTATGAAGTTAGCGACTCGGCATTCGGACCTGTTTATGAAAAACTACAATCAGCTTAGTTCGTTTTATATAACCACAAGTGTCTTAGAGAGATGTCTGTGCAACGACGCCGCCATAGCGACTTGACGATGAGGCAGGGCGTTTGGGCGAAAAAATACCGTGACCACGTTGTTGCGTCTCTTCGATGTGCAATGTCACGCGAACACTTCTGCATAGATGTTTGGACGCACCCGCCTATCACGCCTCTGGTGATTAAACCAACTATGAAAGCTTGCGCATGCACGTGAGTACACAAGTCCACTTAGTGGAGTGTTGCTTTGAAGGGTAAACGCAGATGGGGTTTATTCAGACGAACTTCATTTGCCTAGTCTATTCTTTCTGTCTCTGAAGATATTTGGAGGGCGCTAGAAGTGGTGTCGGAGTTAAGGCACAAGCTTGTCATACCAAATTCTGTACGAATAATAGAAGCATTAGAAGTGATTATAACTCCCACCTGATCTTTTGAACCCTTCAGTTAGTTCAAAAGCTGATCCACAAATAAGAAAAAATCTGTTTTGTTATATGGAGGTTATGTTGAATAGATTGAAAGAAATCATGCAAATTTCAATAATGCAACATGTTCGCAAAAAAAGATAAGGCCTGTTCTAATGATGAAGTAAGGATTATCGAACGCGTTCAATGTTTAAGTATGTCATATATTCGCGCGAAAAAAATTCTAAAACAAAAATATGTTTATAGACTTGCCAAAACACATGCTCATGAAATTACCATCTAACGTACGAAAAGACATATGCCCAAAATAATGCAATCACTATTTGGCTAGCAGTATAGTTATAAGCAGAACTGGCTAATAAGGATATCCATGTTAGATAAAGCTGCGATAAATAACATTTTCTTTTAAATGTTATTTTCACGCCTTGTAAGTACGAAAGATTGATAAAATGAAAAGGTGAGTGTGAATGTAATAGGCAGAGAGAGAAAGAGAAAAAAAAACATTTATTTGGTCTGGAAGGAAGAGAATGAGATGCGTACACATCCAACTCCTGACTAGATCCATGTCGGGACAGGGAGGCCGAGCCTCAAGGGCCTTCCGGATAGCCAGGAGCTGGACGTTGTAGGACGGGTCGTTGATAGCAGTGGTTCACCAGGCTTCTTTTCAGCAGTCCTGCAACGTAGGGCCTCGCCACAGAATGCGTTTCAATGAGCAACTTTTTTTTTTCAAGAGTGAGTTGTAATTGTACATGTAGCGTGATTGCGCATGAGCATCGCGAGCATAGACGTGTGATTCCGAAATCAAGTTTGGACACCTAGAGTCACTGCGAGCTATCAATAGCGCGCGGCAACGAGTGGGACATTCCTCACGGCTTGAATAAGCTCATTCAGCTTCGAAGTGGCAGTCATTTCCTACAAGACTGTGCGTAAACGTACGCTGCTTATGTACGCCCCATCAAGCCGTTCGTCAAACTACGTACGCCCTGACACAGCGGCGTCAGCGAGCGAAAGGAGGAAGGCTGTACATCCGTACGACCGTTGCACGCACACACCGGTGCGCCGGCAGCAACAGTGAATGCTATTTCCTGATGCTCCCCTCAGTCGTGACAACTGTACTTCTAGTGGGACAAGGCGTAGGCGACAACACGATGAAACATTCCTGCGAGGCAGGCACACCGAGACAGAGTCACGTGACAGCCTTCGGACGTTGCGCCGGCGGAAGGAGCTTCCTCCTCACCAAGGCGATCGACAAGAAGCCGCATTTCCTAGCCGTTTCATTCTTACTCCACTAGGCACGTCCCAAAGTGGTTCTGTGAGTGCCTAAATGCTGCATATATAAAAGATGCCTATAATAACTTTGACCCCCACCCCCTCCCACATGATGGAGAACCCTGCGCACGTCTATGAATGCTCTTGTACATACACTGAAATATCTGAGGGAACTACGCTGTGCAGTTGCTGGAAACGGATCCTGCTTACAGTGAAGAGTGCGAGGACGGCACAAAGACAGAAGACCCATTTTTTGTGTGTGTGTCCTTTCCTAACACATGCCGAAATATGCAAGTTTCATTCGGTCAGTAAACAACCTGCTCTGTCTGAGTGCCTTTTGTGTTATTGCCCGAATGACTCAAACGAGAGGCTTCACCTCCGCACTGTTTTAGATCACCTGAGCGGCAGCGCTTTCACTCGATAAGATATTAACCCATCGCTGTTCTAGAAGGCAATGAGAGCGCTACTGCGTTTTCGGAAGCATACAGGATTGATTCACCGTTCGTGGTATTGTTACGCGGAACTGTTACGTCGGCGGATTCAGCGACTTTTCTCTGTTCCTCTTTTAACTTTCCTTGACCCCTCCCCCTACTCCAGTGCAGTGTAGCCTACCGGGCTCAGCCCAGGTCTCTGCGTTTCTTCTATTCTTGTTCTGGATATTTCTCTCCCTCTCTCTCTGCCCAGTCTTTTAATTGAAAAAAAAAATAGCAGTGGCTTAGCTCGGATATGCCAGAATATACGTAGCGTGAGCAACAGATGGACGAACAGATAGACAGACGGACAAGTGGACGGACGGACGGACGGACGGATGGACTAGCGAATGAGTGAGCTCACGCGAGTCAAGCGCCCCCACACTAGCGACACGCCACTCAAGGAGTTTCCAGGCCTTCTCCGGTGCGCCGGCTGTAGGCCATGTGACGTCACTGTTCCTAGGGCTTGCGCAGCACGGCTCTCGGTAATTCACTGTTCAACCGCGGCCAATGTAGCCTACGCTACACAAACAGGATCTGTAGGTAATTATCTTCGTACATTTGAACACTTTCTTAGGAACAGACACCCGTAAACCATTATATGAATCAGAATTTTATTAAGGTAGCGTAGGAAGCCGCCGGAGCCATGCTATTATTGCAAACTGAACGTTATAAAAAGTGACGATTGACATGGTTTCGGTAGGCTTGGCCCTATAGTTACGTATGCACTAAATAATAATAATAATAATAATAATAATAATAATAATAATAATAATAATAATAATAATAATAATAATAATAATAATGATTACTATAGTTGTCGCTCTTACAGGTGGTAATGGTGGTAATGCTCTAGAACTACCTACAGTCTTTTCTTTGAACGAGTAGCGATTGAGTCGAATTTAGCGAGCAGAGGAGGGCCGGTGTGTGGCTAGTGGAAAAGCGGACGAGTGGCACGTACAAGAGACTTGGCGCGACGCTTTCGGTGGGCGTTTTAGGCGCCAGACACAGAAGAAATCGCGCGCGCACTTGTAAGCGAAGTTTGTGTACTAACGCTACGCGCCACCCGACTTTCTTTTCGACAGCTCCCGACACAGGCCGGCGTGGGTGGGGCGCCTCTATTTATGTAATCTTCCGGTCGTCTGCGTGCAGGCGGGCGAGCAGACAGCGCTAATGACCGCGTGAGTCGTCTCTGCTCGTGCAGTTACGTTTCGAATGCGCGCGGGCACCTCTCGCAGTGGCAGCTATACGCGCGTTGGTAAGAGAGGCAGCGCCTCCTCGCGCTGGCTGTCGTTGACCCACATACCAGACGTCTGCAGCGACGCCGCCGAAACTGTCCGCAACAGCAGGCCACAAGAAAGGGAACTACGCGAGCAACCATGTACACTGGCGCCACAAGTGGGAGTAAGCGGGCGCCGTTCCCTCCAAGCGTCCGCCCTCGCGGAACTCGACGCACCGGACGTGAATACCACGCGCATACTACAGCCGTTCTTTAAAGACGTCTTCATCGAGAAACACTTGCGAACAGTGCTGTAGCGAGTCGCGAGCCTATACCTTGCGACCGTGTCCATCTTTTATATCTTCTACTTATTTCCGTTTCTTACTGTCCCTGCGCCACGCTCTCTCCTTCCCCCTCTTTCTATATTTATACCTTTTAATCCTACCCTTTTAATCCCTCGTTACCCCCATCCCTCGTCAGCTACTGTTTGAGGTGTCGCACTATGATGCAGACAGTTACGGGGCTCACGTTTACCTTCTTTTCTCTTTTAAGAATCGCATAAGAGACTATACCTTTTGCATCCCGGTTGCAAGTTTTATTGACTCTGGACGAATCGCGCGTAAGGCTGATGCCCAGCACGCACCACTTATACATTCCCGAAAAAGATATCAACCATAGAGTTTCGTGCTACAGAATCGGTAGACCTCCGCACTTCTTCAGACTCTGAGCTCCTTTACGGTTACGTCTATATCTACAGGTTCTCGTGGTGGACATCATCACGGCATCGAGAACTTCTTTCGGCATCGTCTTCTATGTATTCCACTGTGTGCTATGTTCTCTGAAGCACATACACCAGGACCAGAATCCTTGCAGTGTCCGTAATGTGGAAGCCTATTTTCAGCGAAGACGATGTCGTCGTCACTACTTGCCGTTACGTCCGAATCACTTTCACATGTATTCCCCCTCCCCCCCCCACCCTTCCCAGACAGTTTGTGAGGTGCTCAAGGTATCGCGTTGGTCGTCGATCGAGAATGCTCGTGCGCTCGCCGTTTACTAATAGCGATAGCCCATTTGTGGACCAAAATATAGTGTTGTCCTGTAAAGAGAAACATGGCTGAACGGACAGAGCAGTCTTCAGGCTGTTTGCTATGATTACACAATTGTAACATACAAGCGACGTCTAAAATATCCATAGGGAACGCCCACACTTCCATGAGCTCTGCAAAAGACACTATACTCCTTGCTGCTTCGCGTCTAATAAAAGTCGGCGCGAAATGGCTACCAGCGAAATTGGGCGTCGGCTGTCTTATCACGCATTCGATTCACAGTAAAGCCAGTTCTCCATTCTTGTGATTCGTAGTATCATTCTAGCGGGCACACCACAAAAACGCCAGATGTAATGAACTTTTTCCAGGCGGAAGATGAACACGCAATATCATATTGTTTATTGTCAAAGATGCATGCACTTCACAAAATTGACTCTGACTTCGTGGCCGTCTCCACGTACGCGCCGCGCTTAATTGCGTTGACAGAAAACTCTCCCGAATACGCGCTTGTTCTCTTTTGAACAGCTCAATTCACGTATTTTTGAGTTTATAAAAAGTGGGTCCCGTGGGCCTTACACTTGATGGAGCCGTATTGAATTGAATCCTAACTTTCTGCAGGCTATAAAGCTAACCATACATCAAAATGCTTTAGACGTTTTCATTTTTTTCTTCCAAGCATTCTATTTGTACATCACTGTACTCTCCTGCTATACGTCTTAACATGGCTACGGATTGTGTTAAGTGAACTAAATGTTGCAGGCATGGTTTCAATTTATAAACTTCGCATCACCCTACTGAAACGTTCCGTATGCGAGTCCAATATTTCCATATGTTTCCATAAAGAATACATATGTTTCCTATGTATTTTCCATATATTTCCGCTAGATTCTTACGGAAACATACGGAATTATTGGACATCGCATACGGGCGCATTTGCAGATATCTCCTTTTGTTCGCGCACTTCAGTGTTTTTTTTTCCTGCATCCTCTTTTCTCGTTTTTAACTTTTCATTACCAACGAGACGGCCTATGACCTCAGCTCAATTATTTTTCTTTTTTCCTCTCGCTTTCTATTTCCGCTGTGTAACACGGAACCAAGCAGTCATCGTAGGTCAGCAAGGCAAGTAAAAACCACTTTTTTTAAATATGAATATTGGAACACTGTTATTCTTTCGCCCAAGTGGCACAGCTCATGTATATGGTTCACCATTAGTTTCGCCTGAGGTTTCTGGCCTCGCCATACTGCTTATTGGCGTTGTTCAAGGGTGTTTACACATGCACGTGTGGTTTTCTGGCTTATAGAGTGAAATCTCTTCCGTGAAAAATGAAAAAAAAAATGATTGAAATCAAAACACTAGTCTAGAGCGGACATAGACAGAACGTGGTTTGCAAAAAAAAAAAAAAGAAAAATACCAGGCTTGCGCTGAACGCGCAGCACGTTCACAGCAAAACCCGGAAGAGCCGCTCGTTTCCAGAGCCCGTTGTAGACCAACTTGGGGTAACTAATACAAGCTCACATACATCCAGATAGCGCTCTTTCCTCTGTGTTTCTTTCAGTCTCCTGGTTTATCGGGCTGTTTCGCGAAGATGTTTCCACTACTGCATAAATTGCCATGACTTTCGGGAAGTACAGGGAAGCACCCAATATGCCACTGTTCGTTACATATATACAAGACATATTGTGTACAGCCGCGGCCCCGTCTGTGTAGAGCACGCGAGGAGCCGGTTTTCGCTCGGTGGGGCGAAATCTCAAGGAAGTTTCGGGCTCTGATTTGGTCAGCCTGATAGCTACGCCACACATGCTTCTGATACGTCACTTAAGAGTCCAAAACTACCTCGAGGTTTCGCCCCGCGGAGCGAAAACCGGCTTCTCGCGCGCTCAACACAGACGTGGCCGTGGCTGTACACATTATGTGCACCCTGTACGCACATGCAAGACATTATGCGTACCTGTGGCTGATGACGGTAAAGAATTATGGCTGTCTTTTATAATGGATTGAAATCATTCAATGACACCTCGTTGCGAAATTCGCCTTTTGTGACACCAGGTTGCTATTTTATTCTATTACAATGCTATATTATCTATGTTACACGGTTTCTAGCCTGACATGACACCTACATAGTGTGTTTTAGTACAGGAGTTTCGAGAACCACCGTGGCTTTGTGAATACTCGATGGCCACGCAGAGGTCCCGGGTCAATGCCCAACCATTCTTAAAAATCGTTCTAATTAAATGTTGTTTTTGTTTCCCCACAATAGCGTAGCGGTTACAGGCACCACCGTTGTGTGGCCGCGTTAATTACGGCGCCTAAGTTGGCTCTTGTTGTGGGTATCTCATTACAGCTTTCACTGTAAGAGCCTCAACCACCATCACTGCCACCAGAGCAGTGTTGTGGAGCCACTCCGGAATGGGAATGATTCCGGAATCACTCTACATTTTTGCGTCCCCGGAATGGAATGGGGACAGTGCTTAGAGGGGTGAAATGGGAGTGGAATGAAGCACATTTTGTCCAGAATGAACTAGGAATATAATTACGTCTTTTAAATGCAAACCATTTCTCAGCGAACTTCGCTGACTTTAAGAGTATCTATCTATCTATCTATCTATCTATCTATCTATCTATCTATCTATCTATCTATCTATCTATCTATCTATCTATCTATCTATATATATATATATATATATATATATATATATATATATATATATATATATATATATATATATATATCTAGCCGTTTACGTTTGGGTGCTCTCGTGGTCACCCCCTTAACTTGGTGTGAACCAAAATTAGCATGGGAGGGTAAGATGGTTTGACGAATATGACGCGCTGGTCAAGACATTAATAATGACACAATCCCGTCACGTACGTTATCAAACACTTCGCGCCAGACAGTGGCAGATACCCATGGGTGGGTATGTGCCGCTGGTATGCTGGTATGTGCCACAGGTGATTGACACTTAGTATCTACCCAGAAATGACAAAAAACACACATGGGCCTTTTTAACGCGCGAGCGTTAAGAAATACCCGACATCGGCAGAGTCAACCGGACGAATGCAAAGAATAAATGTCTGGGTACCAGCTGGAATTGAACCCAAGCATTCTGCGCGGCGATGAAGCATTTTACCACAGAGCTACGCCAGGTCTCGGAACTACTTTTTAAATAGATGGTAACCTTTGTGAAACGTCAATAGTGGTTGCAGTGCTGCCTACCCAGTTTTATAAACATTACATATGGACTCCTTTGATACAGCCGTCACGTCGGGTTACCGTCAATTGTGCTAGTTGTCATGCGCTGAAGTTCATTTATGTAGGAGTGTCAAGGGCCAGTATCCTCGCGAGCATCAGCACTTCATATCAGCTTCTGATGTTGCTAATACGCATGTTCCAGTTGGCATCGTTGCGCTAGTGCAAACAACTGGTTATATAAACATCTGCAACTCTTCAACTTATGTCTGTGCGTGCAGCATTTGTACGTATATCTAGCGTCATTTCATGACGTGTCGCTCAATAAAAGAAATTGCAATACGGTCACATTGTCTGCGAACGCTTCGCATAACGTAGATTCCCTGGTAACTGGGATCTGCCGAATTTTTTTCGAAAATAAAGCACGTTTTTGTCTACGTGCTGTTCTTCAAACTTGGTTAATCAAATATTAGTAAATCAGACCCTCGAATTGAATAATAAAGCATCATTTTTAAAATCGATTGGTTGATTACAAGCACAGCCCATGTATATGTAAGCAGCGCGCCTACTATAACTGTGTTCCTCCGAAGTTTGTCTTTACATTCTTCGCATAACCACGGTTGAGCGGAACTGGGGCAGCCTGATTATTTGTTTCCACTTTGCGGCACTCTACCCGCCTGTTGTATCTATACCTTTCACTTCCTTGCATTACGCCGCCGTCGGTGACTTGATCGCAAATTTGAAAAACTCTTCTCAAAATTGCGATGCCCATTTTGATGAATTTTGATGAACAAAATAAAAAGAAAGCCCTTTTCACCTTGTACTGCCTGTGACCTTCATTTAAAAATTACGAGGACGCTTAAGCACTTTTTATGACGTAAGCCTGGTGACCAAAGGACTACGACCAATTGTCGAACGTGTTCAGAAGACCAGGCCTCCAGGCGATCAAGCACAGAATATCAGACGTTTCTAAGTCTCAAGCTGAGAGGTGGTCAGCCCACACTCTCCCTGCTTTGGGGTGGGACCATTTCATTATTATCGGTATGTTTTTTTTCTTTTGCAACTTCATTTCGTTTCTGTCACTCGGCACACATCCGTGTTCGCATCGCCAAACAAAAAGGACATTGGGGAGAAACGTATTTTGCTACACCTTTAATAACTACTACTGCAATACCATGCTCAAATGATTCTGCAGGCCTTAGTACACGTTCTATCGAAGGCCCCCAGCGCATTCTCTAGGTTCACCTTTAGTTAGCGAAAGCCAAGGGTTGGTGGCATACAAAAGTGTGAGCGATCTGCCAATTTGTAAAAGAGAAATCGAGGCATAAGTTAGTGTGCAAGCAAATGCATTATCCCAACGTATACTGAAGGGACAAACAAATTATCCCCGCACGTTGGTCCCCATTGATACTCCTACTCTCTATCCTTCATCTCCCTCATCCTCCTTTCATGCGAAGGGTAGCAAACCGGCTGCCTATAGGCTGGTTAACCTCCCTGCCATTCTTTTCCTCCTATTTTCCTACACGAAAGTGGCGAATACTGTATGCACTGCCTGATCTTTTTGTCACGAGCAGTTTAGTACCTGATACACGTACATAACCTTTGCGACAAAGAAGACCTTGCATAGCTGCGCACAGGCGAACACAGAAAATTCTCCTTGCGTCACCGATGCTTGCGGGGCACGACTAACAATGTGAATGCTGACGAGCAGTGCGGTTCAGTGTTCCATAATTGATGCAAAGGCACAAGGTGCCCGAGCGGTGGTGCACCGTTTCTACTAACACCAGCAGATCTTGAGGGTTTCGTAGCTCATTAACGAAATTTTAGTAAATATTGGTTTTTCTCCATATTCACGACCGCTCCATAAGCGTGACAAAACAGCTTAGTATTCTTGAATGCTACTTTTGTTAGCATAAATATACGCTCTGTCGCAATTTTAGCAATATAATATTTAAGCTCAAACAATATTACAACAAATTCGTTCAAAATGCTCATCATAAAAATACTTCATGTAGCGGGAGAACTCCTCCTATGGGAATTAGCAGGGTGCGTCGTTTTACTGCACGAGATATGACACCGAGCCAAAACCCTCGATCTTGGTCGCGTGTTTTGCGTACTTTTGCAGTTCCTAATGCATCTTGTGACACCATCTTTATAGAGCCGTTCATTCTTACCTCTATGAAACTATCAAGATGCGTCTCCTACATTGCGGAATTACAGGAATGAACCTTATCTGCCAGGTCGTTCTGGAGTGGGAATGGGCTGATATTTTTCATTCCGAGGAATCGGAAGAAATAGAATCGCGGTAATTTCTAATCCCTCGAAATGGAATCGAATGGAATTGAGGCGCCCATTCCGCAATACTGCACCAGAACAATGAGTGGCTGCTCATTGAGTGGCTGCTCATCAATGGCTAATAGGCGCTCGGTGGAAGCAAATATCCACTGAAATCACTTTCTATTTTAATCGATATCACTGATGTGTCTTATTAGTCTAATCCGACATTATTGTTTGGTTGGGTAGCGTCTCCCGTTATCTGTTGTCATAACACTGTTGGGAGAGGTCTGGTGGCCCGCTGGATTATGACACAGCGGTGAAAGTCCAGATTGGGTGGAAGTATTCCTTGACCTCCATCGGGAACGTCATTGTCTATCTCTGACAATATCAGCAGCTTCATTGTAGGTTGAACTATTGATTACCATCTATTTTATTATGTTCCGTTCTTTCTTTACTGCACGGAAAGTGTCTTCACGAGTGTCCATGCAATTCATGGCATTAGAGGCATTTCAGGGTATACACTTGCGTGGCAGGAATCTGCATTGTGATGCTCTGCACATTGGGGGCAAACCACCACGTTTAAACCCCGTTCACATGACACATCTTCTGAAACTTGGGGCATTGTGGTAGTGTAGGTGAAATCGCGTGTCGAAAATGTTTTATCTTCCCGTGTCAAAGTGTCGGCTCTGAAAATAATTTTCACGCAACGCGACCAAGAGTGATAGTTAATTGCACGATGTTGGTGTGGTTCCTCATTGCACTGTTCAATATAGGAAGGTCGGAAAAAGGATCGAAAATTTCAGTATCATGCACCAACCACCAGAGGAATAAGAGCTTTTATCTTGATACAGTCGAGGTCTATAACGCACGTCAGAGATAGCAGAGATCGCTGGTCAATATATTCTTGCGTGGGTTGACACGTGCATTCTTTATTTTGTTTGACGCCAAAGACTCGTGTTTTTTTTTTTTTTTTGAGATAGCCTGCCGATTCAGGTGTCTCATGTTGTCTAATGGCAGCACTGGCATTCGAAGTCACAGTGTGCCTCACAGTAGATGCGGTTGAAGGCGGTGAATAATCAGCGAACTTCATTTTGGCTTACAACTTTAAACTGGGGTGAAGTCATTGCCGCAATCGCAACTATTCGACAGTTCAGTGGACTCACTCAATGTTGGCTTCGCTGAGCTCACTGTTCAGTTACCTAAAGGTGGCCGTCGATGGTGGTGACATGCCTGGAAGGTGCGCAGGCAAATCTACTTTCAGAGTGGCCAAATAAAAGGCCGATGGCTAGGCGAGGAACTTGAAAAATGACTAAAAACTGTCACTCACTTAACAAAGCCACAGAGAAATTTGTTTTGCCTTTACTAGCATGCTAGATAATAAAGGGGCCCTAGATCCAGTAGTGTAGTGAAACTCAATGATAGTCGAAGGGTAGACATCGTGATCCCAATGATTCACTGGAATCACGATGAACAGGGTGATATAAAATATGAAACATTTACGCCTTGATTGGGACGCATCAAATTAGTTCTTTATGGAGTATCATTCTAGTTTGCGAGAGCGTTGAGTCATTGATGACTATAGATTGCCGCTGGCGTTGGCCGTTTTATTTTATCGTCTATCGCAGTGAATTGCACAAACTTGACGATCGCTTCGCACTGTTACTTATGGATGAAACCACAATCGCACAACTTTCAGCATCGGCGCTATGCACGACTTGCAAACAAGAAAGATGCGTTCGTGACGCAAGTATAGTGCCTTCGAATGTTTACACTTGTATCTTCAACCTATGATATCAGTGGTTCAATGTCTTCGCCACGATGTTGACTGAAATGCCAGGATGCCCCTGCAGATGATCGGGTCTCTTCCATTTCCGTCTGTTGAGCCGTTGTTTGCCTGATAAGCTGAGCGACCTTTGGTGAGCCTTGAAGCGCTTATACGACCTTCGTGCCTGCAACGAGTGCGGACTCACTGTGTAAACAGAGATTGCTTAAGGTTTTGTAATGCACCCTGTAGCAAAATCATAGCGGCCCCCACCATCACTGCCTCAAGGCTGCTACTTTGTGCACGCGATGCACTCGTGGAAACCAAGGGCGAATTCTTGGTGGTGGCGGATCCACACACGAGATAGCGTAGACTTCAGCGGCGCGGGATCATCGGCCTTTCAGTTTTTGCAACACTCTGCAGAGTGGCTGTGATGACGGTGTCTAGAATGTGAAAACACCATGCTATGATATGATTTTGCACCGTGCAATTCAATCAGTCATCTGGCATGCGATAACTTTTATTGATTGATTTGTGAGGTTGAACGTCCCAAAACCACCATATGATTATTAGAGACGCCGTAGTGGAGGGCTCCGGAAATTTCAACCACCTGGGGTTCTTTAACGTGCATATAAATATACGATAACTCTTATGGAGAGTCGCTGCGAGGTAGTCATGCTGGTGGTGCTAGTTTTGGCAGTGTCTCTGTGACTGTATCATGAAAATGAAACGTTTTTCGAGTAAGACTTTCTCGAATTACGACTCTGTGCCTACAGGCTTACAGTGACACGATCATTTCCACTCTGCTTGAAAGCTGCTGGCATCTGTGATCGATTGCGTAGGCATAATGGAAAACTTAACGTGTTCCACCATCACCTTAAACTCAAGCGAAACGTTCAACGGGAAACGAAATGGAAGTAATCATAATTCTGCCATTTAGAACAAGTATCCGTTCGTGCGCTTTTGGTTGATATGTGGGGTTTTAACATCCCAAAACCACTATATGATTATGAGAGACGCCGTAGTGGAGGGCTCCGGAAATTTAGACCACCTGGGGTGCTTTAACGTGCACCCAAAGTTCGTGTGCTTTTATATGTTTGAATTATCCTTCTGTGCTTTTTATTAGGCTATGTTACCTGCATGTGCAACCTCATGTCCCTGATATTTATGTTGACGAAGTGCCAGTAATGTTGTCATTTTTGGTCTTGTGATGTTACGCGTGGCAGGAAGGAGAAGGTACCACCTCAGTGAATTAAATTGTTTCTAATATTGATGGAAAGTATTTGAAGTTTTCACATGCTGTGCGGCTCTTACCAACTGTAGAGAAAAGGACGAGCCGCGATGCCCATGGTGAAGCCCCACCCGTCGACATCTTCTTTATTGCGATTGCACTGCTGTAATACCTGATGATGATAATGTCGCTCCTCGTCCTCTGCACAACTTGCTACACGAACTCTAAGCTGATATGATTAAAAAATGATAAAGCGATGTTCTAAATTGATAAAAGTATTGCATCGAGAAGCTGCCACACCTTAAATCAGCTACGTTTTCAGATATGAGGTATTTGCACAAAGTATTTGCGTCAGCCTTAACGTGTCAATAAGCAATCTATATGCACGTAGAATAGGTAATTATTATAAAGCGTTCCAGCTGAATTATTTGAGAAGGTTTTTTTATTCTTCAATTATTTATTGTTCGGAACTATATTAGTCACTAATACGCATAGTCGTGTTAGCAGAAGTGGGCAGACCAAACGCAGTTTCGTTATAAATACGGTACATTGTATGAGAATTTGGTTGTTCGTTCTGAAAGTGTGGTAAAACTTATTATCTACGTAAGACCAACGACAGCTTTTTCTTTAGAGCTACACATTGCGTGCCGAGAGAGAAGGCGCACAGCGAAGAACGGCAGGGAAATGGCTGATGGGATCAGGTGAGGAAATTAACTAATTAAAGGCTTGAAATTAACTAGCACAGGGATGCTAGGATATCACTGGGAAGAACCTTTGTTCTGCAGGGGTCGTGGGAAAATTCAACCGGCTCCGCTTTGCAGACGCCAATGAATCAGCAAAGTTTGCCCTTCATAAGGCTATGGCACTTCTGTTTTTGCAAGTCTTTCAGAAAAGTTGTATCACTGCCCTTTATTAAACACACTTTAATAAGCTCCGAAGTGGTAGTACAGCCACCACCCGTTATAACCACGAAATATCTAAGGACAGTAGTGGCAATGTTAAAGCGCACGCCAGTTGTTGGACTTCCTGTCGCCTTCTATTTTAGTGGAAGATAGTCGTGGTATTTACCCCAATTCGGTGGCGCACACGAGTTCATAGTTGCCGATGTTCATAGTTTTCCGATGGGAAGCATAGGAATCTGTGATAAATGCCAGTTTGTTGGGCTAGGTGATGCCTTAAATATTTAGTGGACCAGTGGTGTGCAGAGGTATATGCGCCTCTTCTGTGGTACATACCCGTTCATGATGCCTTCCAGCGTTATCATGAATCCCGGACATGAACACCTTGACTAAGGAGAGCTTCGTTCTTACTTGACGACGATACAAATTTCGCTAAGCAACAAATTGGACAGGCATAGATCAAGTCTGGCATTTGTTTGTGAGCACTGTATATAGGACATCACGATTCGCATCAGCAATCAGGGCCAACTTTTAAGGGAAGCTCGATCGAAAACACGATGCCAGTCGATGTTGTGCCGAGAATCGAGTGGCATGGTCGGTGCTTCCGAATCGCGAACGCGGCCGATTTGGTGGTCAGCGGGCTCACGACTCACTGCTAATGAATGCGCGCGTGTAGAGATGGCCCCCTATACGATTTTCTTCTCGCAGCTTTGAATACAGCGGGAGATGCATGGCCGCGCTCTTGCTTTCATTCCCGTGATGTGCGGGAAGTCCGTTATTACAGCCACTTCGCTTTATACGCGCAGTCGCTGTAAAGCAAACATGCCACACTAACTGTCGGGCACTGGTGTTTACCGGTGCAGCACGCAGCAAATCGCGAGCTTCTTCTTACCGATGGCTAAATGCATTCACAGGGCGGCTTCCACGGTGCACATATTAACCTTGCCCGTTAGAGGTACATTTCCACGGGATTTTCACGACAAAGAGAGCGAAACGCAATCGGTAACGACGAAACGCTATATTGGGTGAACATGCGCCCAGTGAAAAAACGTGGGAAACAAAGTAAGTTTTTCTCGCGGAGCTGGGTTTCGAAACTGGGGCCCCAAGCTGAGATTGAGAGAGCATGTCCTACCTACTGGGGTTAAGAACCCACCCTTGGAGTACGTGAATATGTTATTGCGTTATTGCGACGTACCAGTGATACGATAAACACACTCCAAAAAACGAACTCTTTCTATGGAGGACATGTTAAAATATTTCTTGATAGTTGATTAAGGAGCCGTCTATGGGACAACGTGTATATAGGAGAAATAGAGCACATCAGGCGAATTTCGACTTCTTGAAAATTTAATGCCAACAGCGTGTGTTGGTGATCGCAGTACGAGTATATCGTGGAGCCATTCCAGAGCGGGATGCAGCCGAGGCCAATAAGTAATGCACAGGGGCTTCACCTACGATGCCACCGTGCCGGTACAGTGCATTAGCGGAGATACACTAGAATCCAGTTACTGTGCGCACTCCATTCAGTTACGTTAACGCAACTTCAGAGCGTTCACAAAGCGCGGATTCACTGAGTACCGAAATACAGCATGCGTTTCTTGTAAGCGGCTCAGTAGCGCAACGTCATTATAAGATTGTTGGAGTATACAACGCGGCGGCAGCGGCTGCTTCGGGCCAGCCTGCGTGACCTCTTCTGCGCTCCCTGTGACCTCCACGGCTGCCGATTATCTTCGGCGCTTCCCACTGCATGCAGTTCTAATCGAGGACGAGCTCACGTAGCCCACTCCGCATGTGGTCCGAATTCATGTGGGAAAGCATGAACGCAAGACAAGGGAAAGCGAGCAAAAGCTTTGGGCCACGTGGAGCAGTTAGAGCCGTATACTGCTGTTAAACACACCGTATCAGGATAGGCGAACTGCGACAGACACTATCAAAACTTATGATATTAAAAAAAAGCCCCACGTTTCGAACTAACAATATTTTCCATCCTCCCCTTTTATCTGTTTTTTCTCTATATACGATAATCTCATCAAAAATTCAGAACACTTGTGACTTGGCGGAGAAGCTTAGCCAACTCTTAATGAAAGCCTATTTATCTCCCTGATATATTTTTGTAATATGTCTCTAAGCTCGCTATATCTCTTCATTTTGGTCGCCAGAAAAAGAAAAAGAGAACAGGAAACAAATGTTCGTCATAAAAAAATCACAGGACATACTTTGTAATTCCTTATACGATTTGCAATTTCATGAAGCCTTTTCTTGTTGTTCTTGTAAATTAACCGATGTCTAGGAATTTGTTCGAAGTGTTGCCAGTTACGTATATTGTCACAGACTTCTTTAAACACCATAAAGTTCTCTGTGATTTAAGGTAGAGGTACGAAATTAAACTTGAGAATTTGGCCGATTCAGTTATTTTCTCATTCTTGCTCATAGTGTTTGTTCTTGCTTTCTGAATATAGGGAAGCATGAGAAGGAAAAAGAAAAAAACATTTGGGCAGTAAATTTCTAAGGAGGTGCAATTTGACGTGGTGCTTCAAATTACCTCCAATATTAGAAGCTTGAGTAGCAGCAGGGCTGTCAACACCAGAACGCACACGCATTGGAACACGCGCATGCACGCAGGAACGAACGAATTAAAATATATTGCTCGAATGAAGTCCCTGAAATAGCCCACAAAGCGAATACAGTCATTCAGATTACTTGAGATACGAGATTCACTCTCGTACAAAATAAATAACTAAGAAACTCTGTTGTATTAGTGCGATTTATTGTCAAGTGGTTCTGGTGGTGAAGCAAGAACTCCAGCAGGCCACAAATCATTTCTTTCTTGTCTCCAATTTAAAAAAATCTCCCCCACACCTGAACTTGTGCCCAAAAGAAGGGAAACACTCAGTGGGACGATATTTCCGAAATTTTCAGTCAGTGAGAGTAAGAGAGAGAGAGAAAATAGATGAAAGGCAGGGAGGTTAACCGGGGCTGAATCCGGTGGGCAATCCTGCATTTGGAAAGGGGTAAGAAATTTGTAGAGGAAAAAAAGTGATTGGTTCTGCCAAGGCGTAACAGCGTCGCGTTTGACGCCACAAACAACGTATCAGACCGGTGTCCTTGATTGATTTATTGATTGATTGACTGATTTATATGCGAAGTTTAACGTCCCAAAACCACCATATGATTATGAGAGACGCCGTAATGAAGGGCTCCAGAGATTGTTTCGGCCCCCCTGAGGTTGTTTAACGTGCACCAAAATCTGAGCACATGGCCTACAGCACTTTCGCCTCCATCGAAAATGCAGCCGCCGCAGCTGGGTTCGATCCTGCGACCTGCGGGTCAACAACCGAGTACCTTAGCCACTAGACCACCGCGGCTGGGCTGATTTGAGAGATAGGGAGCAGTATTGGGAAAGTACGGCTGGAATTAGGACAAAACAATTAACTAATAATTAAATTATAAACTGGTGTTTTGAATGCGAACCATTTCTTAGCGAACTTCAGAGACTTTGAGCGTATCTATCTATCTATCTATCTATCTATCTATCTATCTATCTATCTATCTATCTATCTATCTATCTATCTATCTATCTATCTATCTATCTATCTATCTATCTATCTATCTATCTATCTATCTATCTATCTATCTATCTATCTATCTATCTATCTATCTATCTATCTATCTATCTATCTATCTATCTATCTATCTATCTATCTATCTATCTATCTATCTATCTATCTATCTATCTATCTATCTATCTATCTATCTATCTATCTATCTATCTATCTATCTATCTATCTATCCGCTTACGTTTGGGTGCTCTCGTGGTCACCCCCTTAGCTTGGCGTGTACCAAAATCAGCATGGGAGGGTAAGATGGTTTGACTAATATGACGTGCTCGTCAAGACATGAATAATGTCACAATCCCTAGGCGTACGTCGTCAAACACATCCCGCCAGACAGTGGCACATACCCGCGGGCGGGTATGTGCCACTGGTATGCGGGTATGTGCCACTGGTGATTGACACTTATTATCTACCCAGGAATGAAGAGAACACACATGGGCAATTTTAACGAGCGAGCAGTAAGAAATACCCTACATCGGTAGCGTCGACCTGACGAATGCAAAGAATAAATGTCTGAGTCCCAGCTGGAATCGAACCCGAGCATTCTGCGCGGCAACGAATCATTTTACCACAGAACTGGGCCAGGTCTCGTAACTACTTTTCATACAGACGCCAATCTTGATGAAACGTCAATAGTGGTTGCAGTGCTGCCTACCCAACTTTATGAACATTACATATGTGCTCCTATGATACAGCCGTCACACAAGGTTAACATCGGTTGTGGTTAATTGCCATGCCCAGAAGTTGATTTATGTAGCCGTGTCAGCATGTTTCAGTTGGCATCGTTGCGAAACTGCGAACAACTGGTTATCTAAACATCTGCAACCCTTCAACATATGTCTGTGCGTGGAAAACTTGTACATATGTTTAGCGTCATTTCATGACGTGTCGCTCAATAAAAAAAATTGCAACATGGTCACCTTCCCTCCGCGTGCTTCGCATAACGTCAATTCCCAGGTACGTGGGATCTGCCGACTTTTTCGATAGAACTCACAGCACGTTCTTTGCGTTTCGTAACTGTACGTGATGGGCAGCCCCATGATCCCAGTACTTTCTCGGCAGCGAAGTCGCTTTCGTCCAGTTCATGTAGAACAGTGCAGAGGTGAAGCCTCTCGTTTGCGTATGTCGGATGTTCAATAGTCTCATCGAAGGCACAGTCGTTACACACCGCGTTGTCGGGTCGGTCAGCGAATAATCGGATTAGCGGTAAGGCATATCGGCATTAAACGTGCGGCATCAAAGATTACAGCCTTATCATTTGCAGCCGCGCATAGTTCCAGAATGAACTCTACTGTTCACGCTGTGCGCTCAAGGTAATCAGAAGGTTTTTTTTTTAGATAATCGGGAAAGTTCACTGACATTCGGGCGTGGTTTGCGCAAGGGAGTGGGCCCTGGCTACGCGCGTAACGGGGTGGTTACATTAACGGAAAGAAGTACGTGTGGCAATACTACAACAAGTCATTCAGCAGGATAAACAGACCTCTTTCTTCTACATAGCCACCTATCCCAATGATGTGGTCCTATGTGTTTAAGTAAGCGACAAGGTGCAACGTATATACGTAAACGAGTAGGGGCGCTGACGCGAAAATGTAAATGCACTTTGAATTCAGCATTCATGCGTACGCATCTACACTATTCGTCCTGGTTTCCGACAGCTTGACGACGCCCTCA
>NC_134700.1:249131038-249221038 GCF_043290135.1 Rhipicephalus microplus | reverse complement strand
TGGCGAGCCGGCTATTTCCAAAACAACAGAAGCATGGAGAGAAACGTTGATGGAGAAAGGCAGCTATCCGCCGGTGCATCCAAGCCAATCCGAGCTCAATCGCAGAACTCGCGTATGAACCCCTGCGCCTTGTACAAGAGCTAAGATGACGGCTTTGTGCACATTACGTATGTACATTCGGTGGAGACGTAACATGAAAAAAATGTCTGTTAGAAAAATTACCACAAAACTGAAGCTTGCTAATAGAGCCTGCATGACAGTGTTTCTCGGGAAACTATAAAACTTTTTTTTCATTTCCCATTTTGTAAACTTAATTGTCCAACGTACTGTAAAGGGAAGCTTGTGTGTGGGTTTCTCATTTGAGACAAGTTCTTCGTTATACCCCACTATCTTTCTGTTGTCCCTTTCGAATATATGAAGGATAACAATACAGCTACTTTGGCCGCCATTCGCAATCAATTGTGCAGCGAAACGAATTGTTACAAAAAAAAGTTACTCTTTCTTCGCATTAAATTTTCACTGCTTCACCGTCCATTGGCTCCATACGGATGGGAGTACAGCGAGGCAAGGCGGGCGCAAATGCACAACGAAAGCCTACATGCGCACAGCGTATATACCAGCCGCTTCGTCATGGCCGCCTGATCGGTGCCGCAGTTAGCAGTGGGCTGCGTGTATAAACCGATAATTGCTCGTTGGGCCTAACTGGCTCTGACGGATATGATGGCTCGCGAAGTGGTCAGATGCGACTGCCTGACTCCACCGATGCAAGGAGTGTGATTGCCGCACTACCGCTATTGCAGCCGCAATTACATTGAATAGACGATAAACTTCCGCCTTTGGTTGTGTGTTGCTAAGAAGGACTTTGGCGTGTGCAGCATACAGTTATTTTCAATCAGAACTATAGCCGCTTCACTTCCACGTAAACTCCATCGTAAATCCCGCTTCATTTTATTGACTTCCTTGTATACCATGCAACCATCTCTCAATCGGGAAAACGTGATTGCAGTTTCAGCGAGGAACATTATAACCGCGTGTGACTGAACGAAGGAAGTCTTGTTCCTTCACTGTTGATTGCCTGTGGTCACCGCACCTTCGTCGTACCTGTGAGAACTTTAGCCAAAAGCGTTCTTTTTATGAGGGGGGTAGAGTGAGTGGGGGGAGTGAGGTTTAATTGTCTTTCACATGACTTGTGCGCGCGCTTATATTCTTTTATGCGCACAGATTCAAAAAATGAAAACATTCAAATAGATGGTTGGACGGACGGACGGACGGACAGACGGACGGACGGATGGACGGACGGATGGATGAATGGATGATGGATGGATGGATGGATTGATGGATGGATGGATGGAAAGCGTGCAGCATAAAACGTAATATGCCCCTTCCCCCATATATACTTGTAGTATAGAACAGGGCCAAGAAATAAAAACGCCAGGCCAGCGCCGAAGGTGCACCACAGTCACAGCGAAAGCTAGAAGAGCGGCCTTTCAAAGCTTTTTCTAAACACTCATTTGGTAACTACTGCAAGCACACTTGCTTGATACCCACTAGGTCATTACTAATAAATTTATTTGGGTAGTAGGTTGGCTTTTGCTGTGCTATTTTTCATGATTCTTCTGAAAAGCGTGGTATCCACTGAACACTTGCAAATAAGTTTGTGCGAATTGTTCATGCGGTGTCTTTGATGGCGAGGAGTAATTATTGCTGAAGTGGGTATGCGCCACAGTTAATAGGAGAACAAGAACAAGCTTTTGTGATAGGGTGGAGCATTGGACGGCCCACTAATTACGCTAATCGCCTTGTCCGACGACTGGTTGTTCTTTTGCTGTTTTAAAATGCTTTAAGTAGTACTAACGTAATTGACATCAAGCCTGCCTAAGGCAAGTTTGATATCAAGTTACAAGCTTTGGGGTTACTCAGTGCTAGAATACTGGGCTGGCACCCAGCGGACCCGGGTTCGAGCCCCATTGTGTCATTGGTGCTAGTTTTTTTTTCAAATTTCGCGCGATGTGGTTACGGACACCGGCGGCAGCAGCGGTAGCTGCGTACAACTGCACGTGACCCGAGTTGTAATCTCATAACAGCTTTCGCTGTAAAACCACGTCTAAATGAGGTTCAAAGCAGAAATCCCTCAGTGCAGAGATGTCTATTAATAATAGTTCTCTGTCTAAAATTTTATAGGTTAGTAGTTTCCTAAATTTCATTTACATTTTAATATTTTATTTTATTTTAGGTTGCATACTTCACTGTTACATCATAATTTTTACATTTTGTAGTTTCTATTTACACTTTTGACTTACAAAAACATAGCACTTTCAAATAAGTTTAGGCCGAGGATGGCTTTGCGACTCAGGGTCCCATTACAAATTTCGGCTTCCTTAAGGAGATGGTGGTCCATCCTGTCAAGTAGAACGTTGATTTTTGTTTTTGCAAGGGATGCAGGCTGGAGAGACAGCCAGCGCAGTCACGTTCCCATGCTATATACACCTCAAGGAATCAGGAAGGCTCCGCAATATGACATATCATGCATGCGTAGAGTCGTATTGCGCACTGTATACCTCGCCTACCTGTTTTATTTAATTCTTTATTTATTTTTGTCACTTACCACGCACCTTCAGATGTCAAGGGTATTCATTTTCGCACCGATCAATTTTAGGGTACACAAATAGGTACAGCGATACATAATCTCCTTTTTCTGTGTGTACAGCGGGATTTTAACCTTGGCTGCGACCATACGACACGTGCCATTTGGGAGATTAGCTGACTTGGCGCGCATGTTGGGACATAGCCACGCTCAGGCTGCTTAATTCGCTTGCGCGCTTGTGTACGTAGTGTCTGCGTGCACGGCCAACACGGCGGTGATGAATGCGGCGGGAACAGGGAGGAGTGATTAACGATACCGCGCTTATCGCTTAACGCAGTGTTGGTGCATTAGTTAATAGTGCGTGGCTGCAGACTAATTACTGCGGATCCCCCTAATTGCCCAAAAGCACTCGTGTCCTTCTGCAAGTGAACGGCTGATCTTGCGACACCAGTGTATGACATTTGCATCCTACGCTCCGATATTCATACGAGGCGCTTCATCGCGGCTCCAGTCGCTTAAGGGCTGTTTAGTATTTACTTTTACCTCTCGCTAAAGATATTCAGATAGCGAACTTGTGGCTGAAGTCCACAGGATGCGTTATAAAAATACCGTGTTTGCGTCATCGACACAACAGGATAAAACCATTAGATGCTCGTCGAGGTGAGCCAACTGCTATATATGTTATCCAGTAATGCGGGGGTTATTTAAGCCGATGGTAAACAGATGATAACACGTGATCGTTTGCGTGAGTGGTTCTCTAACTTTTTCTTCCGCGCAAACTGCCGAATCAGCAATATGCTGGGAGGAGATGTTAACTACATAAGGGCACATATAAAATTATCTAGAGCCGAATTCGAACAGCTTTCATTCAGTACATACCGTGCAAGTTTAGCCTTGGCATGTCTGCAGCGCTAAGTAAATGCTCAGTATTATTTAGCTGGTTTTTTTCCTTACTAGGACTTACAGCGCAGGATGTTTTCGTGAACATCAGCCCATACGACGCGCCATTTGTCTAGGTGAGGGAAAGTGCCGTTTTTAACCAGTAAAGTGGTTCAAAGACTTCAAAATGAGTTACATTAGGTCTCGAGCTAGTAAAGTGATCAATGTTTCAGTTTGTCGTCACACGCTACGGTCGTTTTTACTCGCTATATAAATTGATTTGTGCCTGCTTTTACAAGTCCCTCGATAGTGCGCGAATGGGTAGAGGGGGGGGGGGGGTAACTCAGCAACTATATTCTATAGCTGTCTGTTATTTTGAGTTCCACAAGCAAAAGAAGTGACACTCCTCCTGCATGTTTTAAGCAGGTATTCGCCGATTTTAAATTAATTCAACATAGGTAAGAAACTGGGGTTAATGGTATGACATTATAAATGTAAGCTGACGTCCCAGATGAAGGTCTTATAAGTTGTGAGATTTCATACTTCTTCTATAGATCTTCTCGTTTCCTATCGCCCGCACTGGCAAGAGATGTGAAATGATCTCTATAGCAATGGTGGCAACGCGCTCAACGAAGGGAAAAAAAGAAAAAAAAAATGAGGTTCATTTGAAACTATTAGCCCAGGGATGAATTCGCATAAGTATCTAAGTGTGGCTCCATAAGAGATACAGAGACTTGTTTTAGGATAAAATTGCTTAAATTTGGCGCGTTCTCTAAACGTAACGACATCATCGCGCAGAGCGGCCAGTCGTCCAGCAATGCCGTTTCAGCCTTTGCGCTTACAGGATCCTTTCGATATAATAAAACTGAAGCCAGCATACATGCAGTCGCTCTTGACCGTCGAGCGGAAAGGAGCGGCAGCGCACGATCGACTGCATCCTCATCAGCGGCAAGCGGTCGAGGCTATACGGGCACTGTGATATTTTGATACAGTCACGATGGCTTGTAAAAGCGTGGCATTATAATCCAACATAGACAAATTGTAATTTCCCGATCTCCTGTTTACAAGTGATAGTTATAACGAGTTCTTGAATTAAGGGCCGTTTCACCGTTTTGCGTGCTACCGTTTTTTCAAAAGGACTTCTCTTCATCAGACCCTCAACTCTACCTTACCTAACCTAACCTAATCTAACCAATCCCGTTTGTCACTTTATTGGCACAAGGTAGAATATATATTTCTATTCGGCCCTCACTACGTTGGTCTTTAATTATGGTGCTTGAGTGCTGACGCGAATTAAGGTTGCGGCATTGAACCCCGGCGACCGCATTCGAATGGAGGTAAAATGCTAGAGGCGCCCGTACGTACATTTGTGCGTGTTAAAGAACCTCGAGCGACAGAAATTTCCGGAGCACTCTGCTACGGCGTGTCTCATTATCGTATCGTGATTTTGGAACGTAAAACCCTAACAGTTATTACTATATATGTAAAAGAGAACGTACAATGTTCTTATTTTTGTCATTACCTGCTCTGCTTTTGCGACACTGGCCGATGCAGAGTAACAAACCAGACTGATAAAATGGTCAACGTTTCTGCATATCTTCTCCGGCTTTCTATGTCTCTTTTTCGCTTTCTCTTGAAATGCGCTTACATATGATGCACAGAAGAGTGCTTAGGGTTGGGTGGCAAGACAATGGAAGTTGTAAAAGAATGCGTCTACTTAGGACATGTCCTTGGAGTCAAATCTTGAGAGTGAAATAACTAGAAGAATAAGGTTGGTATGGAGCACATTCAGCAAGCATTCTCAAATCATGGACGGTACTCTACCAGTGTCCGTTAAGACGAACGTATACAACAGCTGCATTTCACCGGTACTTGCCTATAGCTGAAGCAGAAACCTGGAGGCTAAGAAACAAGGTTCAACTTAAATTGAGGACGACGCAGCGAGTGATGGAAAGCAAAATGATTGGTGTGACTTTAAGAGACAAGAAGAAAACAGAGTGGGTCAGGGAGCGAACGCGAGTCAAGAATATCATAGTTGAAATCAACAAGAAATGGACGTGCGCCTGGCACATAGCGCGTACAAGATAGCCCCTGGTCATTAAGGCTAACTGCCTGGATGGAAGTTGTAAAGGAATGCGTCTACTTAGGATCGGTCCGCGGAGCCCGAACCTGTCCCAAGACAAACGGGTGAGGGTGAAACGCGTGAGGGCGAGACAAAATTTGGTGGGCAGATGAGATTAAGAAGTTTGCAGGTGTAACGTGGTAAAGGTGTAAAGCAGATGCAGCAGGTGTAAAGCAGAAGACCGGGTTGATTGGCGGATCATGGGAGAGGCTTTTACCCTGCAGCGGGTGTAGAGCCAGGGGATGGTGATGGTGGTGTTGGTGGTGATGGTGATGATGATGATGATGGTGGTGATGGTGGTGGTGGTGATGGTGGTGGTGGTGATGGTGGTGGTGGTGCATCTCCTACAAAGAGCGTGGCCGGTGACTTCCCACACGCCGGATGCGTAAATAAATGTTGTTTCTCTCTCTCTCTCTCCTACAATGAAAATGGTGTACTTTTGGAGCAATTGAATTCACTGGCTTAGCACTGAGTTGTCGTAAGGTAAGGGTGCGCATGCAAGCGCAGAGTTAAGCTCGCAAGCACTGCAGATGGCGTTCCTAGCTTCGGCACGCCAGCCCCGCCGGCCCCGCGCCGTGGTTATCAGACTGAATTGAGAGCGGCCTTTGTGTAACGCGACGCAAACTATATGCCGGCCGCTGAACTCAGTGGCAATGTGCGAAACAAGTGTTCTGATAGGAGAACAGTTCTCGTTCGTTGGCGTTTACACTTGTATAATCAGGGCCGTAAAAGAAATGCTGGTGACTGCTGCGCACAACAAAACAAAACAAAACAAAACAAAACAAAGCAAAACAAGGCAGGCAGAAAAGGGGAGCGATTTCAATATTCTTTAGGACAGATATTGTGCGTTCACCTGTATATGCACTGCGTTTGAGCTTTTAGCGAAAAGGCACAACAACTATGCTGTAGTTACCGTAGAGTCAGAGAGGCTGTTCAATGAACAGCACCACAGTCATGACTGCACATGAACAAAACAGACAGGCTGTAATGAACGACAGTTTTATTGTAATTTAGATTTTGGGCAGAATTTTTTTGTGCAAAAGTATCAGTTGAAGTTTGAGGAGGGCATTTAAGAGAGAATTCATTGACAACTGACCTATGACCGGCTCCTGTGTACATTTTAGCGAACTTTTATGTTGCGTGCGGACATTTCATTCATGTGAACACCAGCGTGTTTCGGAAAATTTTGCATTGAGTGGACACTTATTTTGTACTGAAAAACTGAGACTGAGTGCGTGAGTCGTGGTGAGTGCTCTATTATGTGCCTTAATATACATTTGTGTTTATTCTATACTTTGCGACGAAAACTGTAATGCCAGATAACAGCAGTAGCCAGCGTCACACATTGGCACCAGCCTGTACTGGTGTATACATGTATGAATATACCAGGTCGTAAGTCAATGCCCCTAGACAGAACTTAAAATCATTGCACATCGTCGTCCGTGTTTTCCCGTTGCATATACGCACGTACAAACAATAAAGCGACGCATATAGAAGCCGGCTCTACTATTCGGAACTTTCTGTGTTTCGGTTCTCTTATTGCTTAAAACTTGATGAGCATGAAGGCGTGTGAAAAGTACCAGAGGCGAATAGTTCTTGCGTCACAGCTGCCGATACTCCATCAAACTAGCCTGCTAGCATGGACAATAACCATCAAATGACAGTGCAACTTCAAGTGGCATAGTCGTACACTACCATTGGTTCGTACGCTCTGTATGATACGAACTCAATGCGTGCTTATCTTTCTACACCATGGGGTTCTTCTATGCGCCAACCCTTCCCCCTTTTACCTAATTACCCCCCCCCCCCCCAACACACACACATGGCTAGGTGGTAGCGAATGAGAAACGAGACCACAACTCCGAGCTACTGCTGCGACGGTTTCTTAATGAGACTGATTCATATCAGCCTCTGTGCAATGCGCTGCGGCTCGATGTGAAACGCGGACAGCCGCACTCTTTGTCTACGTGTGTTCAGACGACTCGCTGCGGGTGTGCAATGCGAAATCGTCCTTGAGCCAATATTGCGAGTGCAAACTCAAGCTTCGCCAGACACTCGTGCGGCGCTAACCGCGCTTTCTTAATGTATGTCAGCACGCGCAAACTTCATGTCTGCTGACTAGACTGACTCATCCTTCGTTGAACCGCGCTCCGCAGACATGGCGCGGATGTTACATCCCGTAGGAACCGTACAGCAGAGGGCAATAGAGCTCAGGCAAACAAAACTTTAAACATATGTTGCTTTGGGTATAGTTAGGTGCATAGTTGGACGTTCTGCATCAGCTGGAGAGATAATTGTTGACTTAAGCTGTGATAGAATGGACGAGGAGATATAAATGCAGACCTAGCATTCATTTCCCCTACCTTGTTTTTTTTTTCATTATTATGAACTTTCGTAAACTGTAAACTCCATAAAAAAATCTGGTTAACAAAAACTGCAGCGCTACCGCTATAGCACGCGCACGCACACGCACACGCACACGCACACGCACACGCACACGCACACACACACGCACACGCACACGCACGCGCGCTTGCTTGCACACAACCTTTTTTAGACTAATCACGTTTGAAAAAAGAAGCGGTGCATTACTATTGGGCCAACTTAACCTTGCAAAAGAAATCATGATGTCTGTCTCTTTCCTCCACTCTTTTTCATGTTACTAAAGCGCTAGTTGAAAAAAAAAATGACCTAAAATGCCGTTTCGCACCAAAATTAGGCGTATTATCTTAGTAATTGTGTAACTGCGTGTAAAGGAAATTTTTATTTTTTATTTTTATTTATTACATACTGCAGTCCGTAGACCAAGCAGGAGGGGCACAAAAAGGGAGCATAGCGAAAAAAAAAAAACGAACAAGTTATACAGCAAGTTAGAATACACAAGGCTACTGAAAAAAAGTGCCACGAAGTGAATGATGATGAGTGGGTGAAGTTCCAGAGGTAAACCCGGTAAACCAAGAAATCCTCCGTGCATTTTGCCCACTCGGTTTTATTACAACGCTTCCCCTAGCGTACGTCGCTGCACTAAATCGAACGATTGCCTTCCGCCAATGACACGCGCCATATGTGAATTCATTCCTATTTTATAACATCTCGCATCTTTCATCATCAACTACAAGTACCACCGTCTAGTTAATAACATCTTGCATTTTTTCATCATCAGCTACAAGTACCGCTATATAGTGAACACTGCAAGAACTAAACGAGAGGTGGCTACATACAGAGGACGCACAGCCCACGCCTTAAGGAGCTTCGCCCCTAAAACAAGTCATACTAAATAGGATGCTTAGTTATACATATCTAGAAAAAAAGCGAACAAACTTCTAAAAACTTCTAGAAACTTCAAGCACAAAAAAGTAAAGCTACACAGTTGAAATAATAAGATGAGGTAATCTAGCATTGAAATATCAACAGTGTTGATTACACAAAATATGCATGTAGTTTTCAAAGTCGGGAATGCCACGTTCAGGAAAAACATTTGAAGGCAGTGCATTCATTTCGCTAATGGCTCTCGGAAAGAAGGAATGTTTGAAAAGGATAGTACGTGCAAAGTAAGGTGTCAGATCGTGATTGTGAGCATGCCTGGTTTTTCTGGAAGAAGAGGGAGAGATGTACTTACTGGGATCGATATTAAACTGATGATTACGAAGCAGGAAAAGAAACTTGAGTCTGGCGATAGTTATACGCTGTTTCAAGAGCGGAATGTTGTTGATAGCCATAAGTGACGAAAGTGAATCAAGATTGTGATAGGCATTATAGATGAACCTTACTGCTCTCCTCTGGACCATTTCAAGTTTATAAACATCCTTTTTAAAATACGGGTCCCAGGCTACGCATGCGTACTCTAGACGGGTTTGAATAAATGTATTATATGCAAGAAGTTTGATCTGAGTGTGTTAAATCTGTGTTAAATAGGGCTAGCTATATTCACCCACATTTTTAGATCTGGGAATTGTGAAATTATTGCTTGTTAATATTTTTTTGAGCGAAACGCACATTCCAGTGCTTGCACCTCGAAACGCTGTATGCCGCACACGTCGTTCGTCGAGCTCACCTCGCAGGGTTGATCGAAGTGGGCAACTTCGATTATAGTGCTTGAAAATAGTATAAATGAAATAATGATCAGGGGTGCTATGCAGGATGGTTCGCGTTTGCCGAAAGTCGGGTCAATTCTGAGCTCAAGCGACAACCCTTTTTCAACAAACTAATTTATACAATGGAGGAGGAGGAGGAGCAAGGGAAGAAATGAAAGGCAGGGAGGTCAACCAGACGCACGTCCGGTTTGCTACCCTGCACTGGGGGGTAAAAAAGGGGATTAAAGGGGAAGAGAGAGAGAAGTGAAGGGCAACGTGTGTGTAGATGTGACCTTGTCCATTGCACGCTTATAAGCGGTCGCGTAGTCCGGTCGTCTTTAGAGAACTTAGCAGTGCTCGCGTCGCTTTGCTGGCCTGCGACGCGTACGGCCATGAACCAAGGATCTTCTCTTCGGAAAAAGGTCTACTGTCTAGTGCCTCTAACGTTTCGCGTAGCAAGTTGCGATCGCTCGAAAAACGTTCACATGAACACAGTAGATGTTCTATTGTCTCGTCAGTGTCGCACGATTCACATCGGGAGCTATCCGCCATTCCTATGCGAAAGGAGTACGCCTTTGTAAATACGAAAAGGTCAAATGTAGCCCTCAGCTTGCAGCTCACACAGCGTTCGTTTGGTTAATTTCGGTGGAACGTGTCGCCACGTCATGAGGGGTTAAAGAAGTTGAGCGCTGACTGTAGTGTCCTCAAGCCAACGGCATATTCTTTCAATACTTTAGCGTTTCATTTGGCAGTCACGCGTTGCAGATTTGCACCATGCAAAAAAAAAAAAATGTCCGAAATTGTTATAGTAATATGTTTAGAAGTACGGGCTGCACAAGTTGATCTCCAAGCATTTAAAAGAGTACTGACATGATTTTGAGGCATCCAAAAGGAACACCTTTTGTTTCCACGGTCATCATGAAGCTCTAGCATGAGGGCATGATATTATATATCAATGGCTCCCTGGACATATTGGTATTACCGGAAATCAATTAGCCGATGATGCAGCCCGCTCAGCCCATGAAGAAACCCGTGTAGTCTCGATTCCTCTATCAAGGAATGATGCAGCAAGACAACTTTAGCTGCTGGCTCGAGATCTCACACGCACGTTCTGGTCGTCTACCAGCTTCCAAAGGTGTCAATTTTATGAACTGGATCCTTCGCTCAAGCTAAAGCTACCATCACAACTTTCCCGCTCCGATGCGACACTGTTATGCCGCCTTTGGTTGGGTGTTGCATTTACAAAGGTGTGCTCCTTTCGCATTGGTATGACAGACACTCCTACATGCGACTACTGCGGAGCTGAAGAGACCATCGAACACGTCCTGTGCAGCTGCGCTTGCTACGACACACAGCGATGCCAGCTCCGGATGGTTTTGAATCGACTTGTCCCCGGACCATTTTGTGTGCAGAAGATATTAGGACCTTGGGGTTTTGCCTCAGTTGCGCAGAAAGCAACTAAAGCACTGCTACTTTACCTTAAGTCAACAAACCTGAGCGACCGCCTGTAGACTGTGTGTGCTCCCCGAGTGTGCTCGTGATTGTGTCTACCTTCTCATCTTTCTGCAACCTCTTTTCTCCCCTTTATACCTCCCTGAGTGCAGGGTAGCAAACCGGATTTGCGTCTAGTTAACCTCCCTGCCTTTCCTTGCATCTTTATCTCTCTCTCTCCACGGTCTGCACTATTAAGAATCTCCACACACCGGAGACAGACAACACGAAGAAAATATTTTACTTTGGTTTTAAAGTTCGTGGCCCAGCATTGCCAAGCCAGTCCCGCCGCACTGAACATCATCAAGAAAAGGCAACACAGTTCACGGGGTTTCAGACATTTTCTTCCCGCGTGCAGCTTAAATCGCAGAAATCGCCGTCAGAGTATCTGGACTGTAATTCACTCATCGTTGTTTGCGATAACAACGTGTGACTGACAGCAATCCGACGGGTGTTGCTAGTATGTCGCGAGTGGCAGTCTTCCCGTGACGTCAGACCCCTCTTGACACGCCACTGAGAAGCTACGCTCTCGATACCGAAACCAAAATTGTTGTCTTAAGGTAGCAGTACCAGTTATATAATCAGCTACTACCAAGTACTACGACACTTTTTTCAAGAGTTCTCTACACCCGTGTTTTTATTTGAAGCAACAAAATGAAAATATTTTAAATTACTTTAGGTATTTCTTGGATGCCCGTGCTAAGTGTTATTTAGAATAATTAGTACCCTGGCCTCCCATATGGCTTCGCCTGAGAACGTTTCAACAACGTGTGGCCGGAGATAATCACCGAGGCCGTGCGTATAATCGCCATGGCCGGCTTTTGCCCTCTAGCGCGTTGATCGTCCAGCCCGCAATTTGTTCGTCCTCTTCTTCATCGCCCGTTCACTCTCCGAGTGCGTGTGCCTGGCAGATTGGCTTATTATACAGGTGGTAGACCAAGCTAATGAAGTCAAGACAAGTTTGTTCAAGCTAATTAAGTCAAGTGATGCCAAGAACGAGCTAAGTAAGTCACATGCTGCGAAGACTATGCCTACTTAGCCATGTCAAGTACAATCGATCCAATTAAGAACATACTAAGCAAAATGGCGCTACTAAAACTGAGTTAATTAAGAATTTACTAAATCAGATAAAGCTTATTGGTATCATGTTAAAAAACCCTGCTAATTAGGAAAATGCAAACTAAGGACCTGCAAGTGAAGCCTGATCTAGTTGAGGTCATGTTAGTTAAAACAATACCAGTTAACAGATACTGATTAATACCAAATTACTACCATCAAAACTGACAACGAGCTCAAATTCACTCAGAAACAGACCGAACGAGCCCTGCCAAAGGCTCCAGTCTTGCACAGTTATAGTGCAAACTAACCAACTTTTTCTATATGTAAAGAAGCTGCTGATTAGCGTACAGCATGAAACGCTTGATAGCCGTAACCACACTATGACAATGACGAGTTTAATTGGGGCCTTGTCTGAATCAATGAGTTCGGACCGTACTTAGTGTGTCAATAAGTTTGTTTGACAGACGCTCACGGCAAGATTACAGGGTCCTCATAGGCATGCTTGATGTCGGGAAAGGAATCGCGTTAATTTGATTCATAAGGCGCTTTAGAACAGCAAAGGAACAACCAGGCGTCACACAATGCGAATAGTGTAACACGTGAGTCATCCGATGCTCTAACCCTTTACAACAACTTGTTCTTGATCACCTATTCACTGTGGCGCCTACTCACTTCAGGCATTATTCCTCATTGTCGTGAGCCAGTGCATGAACAATGGGCACGAAATTCCTTGCAACTGTTTAGCGGATACCATGCTTCTCCGAAGAATGACGACGGATAGCATAGGGAATGCCGGCTTACTGCCCATAAATTATGATTATTAATGGCTTAGTGGGTACCCAGCAACCGTGGTTGTAGTATAGCTACCCACCGAGTGTTTAAAAAAAGACTCTGAAAGCCTGCTCTTTCTCCTTTCGCTATGACTGTGCAGCGCATTCCATGCAGACCTGGCGTCTTTTTGAAGACAATTCATCACCCGAAGACTGACAATAATGCCTTTTTGTACTCGTTTCTTAAAGGCTGTTTTCTAAAGACAGTATATACCTTGCCGACTGATCTATCGACCGACGTTGTTATTGATTTTAAGCCACAATATCATTTCCCACAAAGCAATGGACTGCCATAGTGGCATTATCTGCCTGCAATGTGGAAGCTTGGCTCTACTCGCGACTCCCTGGAAGCATTATTTATTCAATGTGTCCCACGCATGCATCGGTTAGATAGCAACAGTGAGCGATGTCGATGCAGCAAAATGCCTTTATTTTACTTACAGAATTCCTCATCAGTTACGAGGTTGGCTAACCTTCCGAGGAGGCCTGTCATAAAGCGCTTTGTCGCTCGGCCGCCTTACGCGACTGGTGCCCGGAGGGCCAAGTTTTCCTGCTTTCCTGAGTGCAAGTGCAGATAGGCAAAAACGCTACCAGCCTATTTACATAGCAAAGCCATTTCGAGCTGATCAGAATCCAAAATGTCACCGTGAAGAGAACGCAATGTAGAAGAACAGAAAATTACTGATAACGTCTTTTAGACTGACTTCTTGCGGGGGCGGAAATATTGACAGTTTCTAAGCACGACGCAGAAAAGAAAAAAAAAACACCGATCTTAACCTGACTGTCTGTCATGGACAACCTTGTTCCAGGGAAGAAGTAAAAGTCAAATAAACAGAAGACCTCAAAGAAATAATGGAGAATATCTAATTGTTAGGGGGTGTGGATATCACGCAATTTGTGAAGGAGCCACAGTGTTATTGCTTAATTGAGTCCATGCAACTCATACCGCATACCAGTTCTGTCATATCATAGCTCGGTGCCTAACGAAATGTTTAAATCACCAAAATGTTTTTACCGTGCAGTTAATTAGCAGGTATTTATGACAGGCGCTAGTAAAGTAGTTTCATGATGAAAAATGAGAAGTTAAGGCATGAAGACATGGACACCAGACAACATAACTAGGCTGCAACAGATAACTTTGTGTTAGTCTAAACATACCTTACATTCATTCATGATAATTCCATGCCAAGTAGCTCGACCACCTGTACTCCAAAGCGAAATAGAAATTTCAGTGCTCACGGTCTTGAAGGTGCTCAGATTTGCACCGGCGGCTATATGCTAATCGTGTTATCATGAAGGTGAGGTGTGCGATTTTGTGCGCGCATGATTTCTCCCCCATCTCGCTCTTATGCATCTTTACAACTCCCCCGTACTTTTCTCCGGTGTATGGTAGTATACCGGTACTGACTGGTTAACATCCGTGCGTCTCCTTTCTCTCCTCTTCCAGCACGAGCCGTCACTGTGTCGTACTATCGCAAGAGCGCCACATAAGATCCCCAAAACAATTTTTTTACCTGCGGACTTGGCGAAAAAAGATGTGACCTTTAGGGCCCATACAATGCTTTCGCAATGCTTATAAATCGTGCATGGTTGGTAGACGTTGGATTTTACGGCAAATGAAAGTAAAAAAAAAAACAGCGCTCAGTGTAGAAAGCCTGAAATGCTAGCTGCAAGACATTGCCCCGCCGCGGTGGTCTAGTGGCTAAGGTACTCGGCTGCTGACCCGCAGGTCACGGCATCGAATCCCGGCTGCGGCGGCTGCATTTCCGATGGAGGCGGAAGTGTTGTAGGCCCGTGTGCTCAGATTTGGGCGCACGTTGAAGAACTCCAGGTGGTCGAAATTTCCGGAGCCCTCCACTACGGCGTCTCTCATAGGCATATGGTGGTTTTGGGACGTTAAACCCCACATATCTATCTAGCTGCAAGCCATTGAGGAAATAGATGTCACATTGCGAAGATGTTAGATTGGAAGCGTATTTGCACGTGACCACCATTACGTGATGGTCGTCCGTCCTGTCGTGCACTCCTCCCCCCTGTCCTTGTCAAAAGTAGCGCTGCAATATTTTAAGCGAGAATGCATCATCAACGAGCACCGTAACTTATTTTTGTTTAGGCACCATCACGTGATTTGTGAATTTGTAGGTATCCCACACTCTTCCTCGATCACGAGAGTTACCGTGTGCCTCGACGACACCGTTTTCACGGGCAGCCTTTGATGTAGTTGCGGAATCACGCTAATTCTTCTCTCCAGGCGTTTTTTTTATCAAACAAAATAGTAAATGCGCGTATAAATAAGACGTTTGCGCATTAAAAAAAATGTTGACAGCTTGCACTAGCCGCGCATTGCCGCAACAATCAGCTGAGCTATTGTTCAACCGAGCTACCCTGGTAATGCCACGCGTTTGCTTGTGATGCTAAGCCTTTGCTAGAAGTAGTAACTACGGATTTATTTTGCTACACATGTTACGTGACTACCTGCTATACACGCGATGTTGTGATTTCACTCATGTGTCTAGACGATGCGTGATGTAACGTAATATTTAGTCGCACGAGTAGTAGGGTTATTCTATAGTAAAGGGACTATAATTATTACGTGAAGTTATCCATATTTCATTATATAATCTATCTATTGATGACCATCTTTGTTGCATAATGCTACGCGATTACAGTGTCGTGATTAGTTTTTAACGTGATCTTACGTAACTCAGGTTGCGTAACAGACCCTCCAATCATAGTTTTCGCATTCCACGCCGATAAAATTGACGTACTCATTGTGGGAGTGGAGCTGAAGAGGCTAATGCTAGCGTGCACTCGTTCGTGATAATGATAAGTCCTGTTTACACCACACAGCGCAACGAGAAGCTTTAAAAGCTCCGCTCTTAATAAGGGTAACCTGAAAGAAAAGCCGAAAAAAGAAACTGATTTCAGAACCTGCGATAGGATCTCAGGAACAGACCAGCCTAAAATGCACCAGTGGTGGAACTTGAAAAAAAAAAAAAAGCGGGACAAATCTGTAGAGATGTTTGAGGGAGGATAGCTAAAGAGTAAAATTCCAGAAAGACAGCGCAGCCCCGGAGAAACTAGGTATACGAAGGGACGCTGAACTGTTTTGCATTCAAACAAAGGCGTGGCCATCAATAGGCCCCTCCATTGTATCCGTTTGCGAGTACGCATGGTCGCAAAACGAGAGCGGAGGCAGATTTCCCCGTAGGTGTGTACGGCAGGAGAGTTGACTGTGCCGCCTTCGCTCTCTTTGTTGTTACACACCTGAAGGACAGACACACACAATAAAGCGCAAAGCGAGCCCCGCCAGTCAGTTACGACCGGCGCAGACCGCGTGTGCCGATACGCATCTCAGCCGCCCGCTTCCTAATTGAATGAGACAGAAAAGCGGCTGAGCGAACGAAGCCTGGTAGAAAGGGTCACGTGCCACAGGAGAGCTCAAGGACTAACGCCGCAGTTTCGTCGGTGCGAGAGGGAAGAAGAAAGCGATACAATTGATTATGCGCAGAAAAATAAAAACTATAAATACAGCGCGCTGAGAAGTTGCCACGCATGTTTTGCGAACAGCGCACTGGGTTCATCGGGCAAAACGCGCTTATTCAGCCTAGCTCGGTGCAGTGATGCACAACACTAACGAGAAAGTTTGTAGAGGAAAAGCCAGCGAGTTTACAATTGTTCGCGAGACAGACTATTTTTCGAATATACGAATGCGAAACGAGTGTTGCAAAACGATATATTTAAGAAAACATTTATTTCTACTTGAAGCAGTTTTTAAGTGTGAATACACTTCATAAGCGACCCCAAACCATCCACCGCCGCCGGCGGCGTCCGCAGTCTTCTCTCTATCTTTAAAAGAAAGAGGACTTGGCGGGCCGCAGCGCGACGCTCTACCGAATAAGCCACGGACGCGACGCTGATAGTCCCCCTCCCCCTTCGCTCGCTCCTCCGCTTTCCTCGCTCGCTGCAGCTGCGCGCGCACCCCTCTCTCTCGCGCGCCCGCCTTCTCTCTCTGTCTCCCGTCGAGAGCGGGTCGTGCGATGGATGTCCCGGAGGCAACGCTACCATCTGGATATAAGGCGCGTTACTGACACCGATATCAGCGTCGCCAACGGATTTTAACTTTACTCCCCCTCATAGCATCACCCCGTGCATTCGCACTTAACCATGTTCACCCTCGGGGAAATGCTTGGGAGTTTTTCTCACATCCTGCCGCACTTTCTTTTGGGGTTGCTGCAATGTTATACATAAACAGCTTGGCTATTAGGCAGTTGGAAGCCATCACGTGCATCGCGACACCAGGAAAATAAGCCAGAGACCACTACGATTCTCCCTATAATGCGAATTCCTATAGCGTATAGCTTTGTGTCGGGCCAACTCCAACTGTGTTTGACGTTTCGGCTGTGAGCAGTTGTAGCAATGTAACTTCCATTGCATATTGCCACAGAAACTGCCACTTCTCGCATGGTAACCGTGCCCCGCCGCGGTGGTCTAGTGGCTAAGGTACTCGGCTGCTGACCCGCAGGTCGCGGGCTAGAGTTCCGGCTGTGGCGGCTGCATTTCCGATGGAGGCGGGAATGTCGTAGGCCCGTGTGCTCAGATTCGGGTGCACGTTAAAGAACCCCACGTGGTCGAAATTTCCAGAGCCCTTAACTGCGGCGTCTCTCGTAATCATATGGTGATTTTGAGACGTTAAACGCCGCATATGAATCATCAATCGAACGGTAACCGTACCACACTGTGCACCGCGGACGTGGCTAACCAAGGGAAACGCTGACAGCCCCGTTCGGACAAGCGGAGCCAGCCGCAGTGCACGTGACAGCCCTGCAAGCGCACGAGCTCCGACTGAGGAGCCAGCGTGCGTGATGGAAAGCTAGGTTAAAGGCTACAGTGACTTGTGATATGTGTTCGCTCTCTTTCTCGCGTTCGCTCTCTTTCGCCTTTGTTCGCTTTATCGCTTACGCCAACAGTGACGCCCCTCAGCGCCGTAACGGGGGCCTAACAGTTGCGCTCTAAACAACAGCCGGGCGACTTGTTGCTCACGTGTAGTGCATAAAAATAATCCGTGCCCACGGTAGGGTGGCTAGAATTTCTAGCCACCCTACCCACGGGGATCACCCGCTACACTTGTGAATCGCTAGCAACGATAGAACAGCAGCAATTTCTGTGGTTCTCGTGGCACTGCACAGAACAGGGAGCGGCGAAATGTCACACGAGAGTCGGAGACCACTGGTAGCCGGCGTCGTCGAAGTGAACTCGAAAAGTAAGGAAAAGGACGGTGGACAAAAGGAAAAAAAAAATTCGGGTCACGCGAGAGACACACGTTGATCGCCTTTCTCTCTCACAAAGAAGCCCGCCATCGAAGAATGAACCGGAAACAACGAAAACTCAAAGGAAAGAAATGAATGACTCAGGTGAATGCGTACGTGAAAAGGCGTGAACTGGAAGCGCGACAGTTCGAAAATTAAATCATGAAAAACGCGTCCATCTGGTCTGGTATGTTGCATACGTAAATATATGCAACATACTGTGTTGGATACATTTACGTAGCGCGACACTTTGCTGGATATAGCGATCTAAAATTGAACTTGGAGTGACAATGTTCGCACCGAGAAACATCGTTTCGTGTTCTGTTATTTTAGTTTTATTGAAGACCATTTCATGGCGACTACAATTCGATATGAAGGTAACTATTACCGTAACGTCTAGCAGAATGGAAACATTGCGTCGGAGTACACGCAAAGTGGCCAATACAGAGACGGATTAGTTAGCACTTCGATTGAGACGTCCGAACCACTCACGTCTGACCATCGCTTTGTATTAGCTCATGACTTCCATTGACACGCACGAGAACTTTCGTTATGTTCCTGTGGTTCCTGAGGCCCTTACGACCGTTCTTTTTTCTCATGTGTATTCATTCGCGCATACAATATATAAACGTGTCTCCGCTCCTCATTTTGCTGTGCTATCGCTATCCCACAGCGTAGTAAACTGGACTCGGCCTTGTTAACATGTCTGCACTTCTCTTCCTCACTTATAGAAAATTCTCGACTGAAAGGAATAGGGCGTTGATTAATATTTTACGGAAATTGCGAGCATTCGAGAACAGCATCTTGATGAAGTCGGGAATCTGTCCAAGTCTCGTCTGGTCGGGATGAAACATCGCTCAAAACATTCTTGCACGCCGACCAAGAGGGAAAATATTTACAGACGTTTCGGCTTCCACATGAGAGCCTTGTTCACAATTGAGGGGCGAAATTCCAATATTTTTCAGCTCGGTCGGCGCCCGTCAATGTGTAACCACCAGTAAATTTACGGTGGTGGTCTCACAGAAAGCCAAGTAAACGTCTTGGTGGCCACGAAACAGCCGTTACGGCAGCAACTGGTACTCAAATAATTGGTGTCTTGTGGCTGGCAGCCATGCTCGAGAGAAATAGGGGAAGGAAGGGGTGTTTACACGAGAAGTGACGCGTACCAGATCTTTCCGCAAAAAAGCGCGACCGGCTCACGCAGCAAGTTGCGCAGTTATGATTGCGACGTGTTTACACGAGGGCATAGCTTGTATTACAATTTGCCAACGTATAATGATGCAGCTAGGCTCACAAATGACTGCCACAATAAACTGCAATTGTGCTGCTTGTTTGTGTTGTTCAGCGCTCGTGTTGTCAACTATTTCTTTGTGGTTCGTATTTCACGCTGTTCCAATACGGCGCCACAACAGTAAGATTGTCTGCCTTCTAGTAGTATGCATGTAACCACACTTGGATAAATCCCTGTGCCGTTTTTTTCTTTTATTCCTATCGCGCCTAAGCTAAGAACATCTGATTGGCGATCTTATTCACGTTAGCCTATTGTCAGAAACACGCCTTTTCGTCTTTCACAATTTGTTGCGTCACAAGTGTCCGGTTAATTACTCGCGACGAAGCATTTGACGAACGTACTCCCACGTCCAATGCGATTGCGAGGCAGATACCGTGAATGCGCGTCGGAAGCAAAGAGATCCGCGCGGCGCCCTCCATCTCGCTGAATCGCCGCCGAAGCAGCGCGCGCACAGCAAAAGCAGCGGCGTAATCGCGTTCGTAGCAAGAAGGAGCGGCCGACCCGCGGCAGACCTGATCGGTTACGGTGATCCGAGCGGTCAGCGGCCTCATGTTCACTGACCGCAGCGTCGGATAGGCACACGCATACATACGTGCGTACTCGTGGTATTGCGCCCGTTGTAGTCGATGGTGGTTCCTGAAGAAAGAAGGATCTCAACCTCGCTGACGGGTCCTTTTGGAGTCGTTTACTCTGTGTTGAAGGTGTACGACACACGTTTTGATAGCCGTAACTACGCATTGCGTGCCCCTCGCTTTTACCGACCGGTTGTAAATGAAAGCTTCCGAGGAGCCCCTTGCATTCTTCGAGAATAGTTAGCGTACACTTCCGACTATACCTACTTGCAAGACCACGCCATGGTCTTTTTGTATAGTTATGTTGATCCACTGCTGACCCGAAGGTCGAGGGATCGAATCCCGGCTGCATCTTGATTCTGGCGAGATGCTGGAAACCCTCGTATCTAAATTTACGTGCGCGTAAAGAACGTCAAGGGGTCAGAATTTTGGGAGCTCCCTACAACGGCGTTCCTCATTACGATTTCCTCGTATAATAAACTACACGTAAGGAAACGACTTCCTTCGTGTCATTGCATTGGCCGTTGCACAGTAAAAGAAATATATAATGCATCATATTCGACATCTCGTGCTCTCTTTCTCTTCCGCTCTAATCATTTTAGATTCACGTTATCCTTTATTCGGATTGAACATATATTTTACTTTCAACTTCTGAATCCTATGGAAGTTAGTATCTGTATGCTTCTAATTACCATAAGTCTGATACTGCATAAGCCATGATACCGCGATAGTATTTTTCAGCCCTGAGGAAGGGTACGATCAAATGTGCTGATGAATTACCTGGTATATTTGGGATTTACTAACCTTTATTCAAGGTATGACATGCTTGTTGAGACACTCTAGGGCTATTTCCTCGAGTCCTGTTAATGAATTGGCTAAGCGATGAACGTCTCAGAGCTCGACACGCAAAAACCGGGACTTTCATGCGTGGGGACTTGCACGAGTCGCATGCGACGTGCGCATTAGTTGCGGACACAAACACCTCCACACGAATTTTGTGAAGTTCTTCCAAGTCGAATATAATACAGTTTTCCTCGCAAAGCACCATAGAAAATATAATGCATATGTGGTACATCTTCGGACATTAGCGTTTTGCGCTCACAATTAACAGTGTATGAAATACGAAGTTCACGCCAATTAACCATCATCACACCGGAAACCAACGGATCCACCAACGCTAAACCAGCTGAAGACGAAGTGGGCGCCGATGTTGCTTGCGATGCTGAAATGTGTGGAGTCTCCACTCACTGCAGATGGTGTACGCCGCATCACACGGGTGCGAACGAGTACAGCACGAAAAGTTGCTGTCAGTTATGTTCTACAGTTAGTTCTACAGGTATTTTCATGTAACTCCTGGCTACAAAGTGAGAAGCGCAGGTACGTACACTTACAAGACAAATAGCGTTCCTCCAAAGCTTTCCTTCGCCGAATGAACTGGCCTGTGATCTTTTGTATGATCACTCCTGCGTTATGCGCCAATAGCGCTCAACACTTGCGATGCTATGCGCAGTGTTTAAGCGATATATATAGCAAAATACATGCAATATTTACTTTAGCGAAACATAACCGAATTCGAGGTTTTAATGTTGGACCCATTTGAAACAACGAAACTAAGACCGAAGTTAGGTAAATGAAATGACTGAGCTGTTTGTTTGCGTTCTTTCTTTATTTGGTGGGAGGTGCTCATAGTTGACGTAGAGGGAGATGTTGACTTAAAGATAGCGCGGACCACTTCTCATTGTTATTATTTGAGTTTCATTGCCGAATTTACAAGAGCACTTATGAAAGAAGCCCGTAAACCAGGCGTGTGCAGTGCTGTCATACTCGAGGCCATCATGCACGCCACTTTGTGTATAGAGAAACTGAGGTCGCAAAATTATGCGCCCAAAACGGTCATAATATTGTACGTTGTAAAAGTCAAGACAAAGCGTAATCATTTGCCAATCAATCAGTTTATTATTTTCCTTAAAAACTCTCAGAGGGGAGGGGTTACATGATGGATGCGATTAACAATGTCATTTTACAAATAAAGTAACCTATACAAGTGTATATATTCCTTCATATTACAAGCAAACAGGCATGAACATACACGTAATAACATTTAACAAAAAAATACTCAGTGCCTATTAGGTTGAAGATGGTCAGTTACGTGTTGCGCAAATGATTATGATCATGTTATGTCGACAATGGCAGAAATGAGGTCGTTTCAGTCGGTTGTCGTGCTGGGGAAAACGGATGAACAACTTTCCTGTACTTCAGTAGTGAGCAACACCTCTCTATTTCAAGATATGGGATAAATATTTGCACGTACCTAAGTGAAACGAACCCGCGTACCCTTGAATTCCCTCTGCTGAGAAAAACCGCGATTTCGCTGCTGTTAAAGGGAGTCGTGTTGTTGTCGACTCCAGGTGGCATCGTGAGTATATGAATGTCACGCAGGTTAAAGCTCGTTGAGACGTTTGCCTGTGGCCTGAACCAGGGGTGTAGGCAGGGGATAACACACCAAGCCCTCCTCCCCCCCCCCCCCGCGAATTTTTCCCGCCATGCCATAGAGAGCGAAAAATTACCATTTTAAAAAGAGGTAACCCCCTCCCTGTTTAACGTATGTCTGTACGTGCGTTTGTACATATCTTTAGCGCAATAAAAAAAGTTGCAACACAGTCAGCTTGCGTGAGCACAGTAAATCGATCCCAAAGGAACGTGTGATCTGCCGAATTTATTCTACTTTCCCTGTTGGTATAAATCAATGGAGTGTATGTGGCACTCGACACGACACGCAGGCATGAAGGAAACAGAAGCAGTCGAGAGATCCCCTCTTCCCCCATCCTGACATATTATAGAAGAATAGATATGAATAAAATGTGCGGGTGTGTATGTACCTCGATTACATCGAATCATGCTTGTTTTGCGGGGAGAAAAACACATAGCGTAGTGCGACGAATTCACTGGCTCCAATTTTAATAAGGAGGGATCACTGACTGCGGTCGTATAATACAGGTCCAGACAATAGGCCTCGCAAACCCTTCGTTACTCTAGACGCCGGTCGTTTCCAGGAACAGATGGTGCGCTCATTTGGCCCCAGAGAACTCCATTCGGTGTAATGGTGGTGCAGGAGCACAGTTTCGACTGTATCTCGGAGAAACCGATCAACTCGGTTGTTGAGAATCGGATACTCAGATGATAACAGGCTTCTGCAGCACACTGCTGACCCCAGTATTATTTTCATTTTTAACATTTCTGTGGCCATTTATTTGAATTTTCATCGTTAAGTCGGCCTGCGATATTTGTGTATGTGTGTCACAGTGTGCGTGTTTGCGTGTGTAAGCGCACGCGTGAGTGTGTTTTACGAAAGCGGAGAAGTTAGGGTTATAACCGGGACGCCTTTTTCATAGTGCCTTCCTTTTTTGTGTGTGTGTGTGCTTCAGCGCTCGAAGGTATCGGTGACAGGAGCGTGTTCGAGATGTTGACCCACCCAGTCTGCGTGGCGAGAAGGGATAAGAAATAAATTAAGGCAAAAGGTGGTGACATGATAATAATCGCCAGCACGCAGTGTGTTGTGCTTACATTGTTGTGCATAGATGCCTGCAACATGTAGGTGACGTGGCTTTGTAATAAATCACACGCCTTTAATACGAATTTTATGTATACGAACTGACCTTTTCATGATCGAGCGAAGCGATAATCGAGACTTGTGCCTATTATATATATATATATATATATATATATATATATATATATACATACATCAGATAGATAGGAAAAATAAGTATACGCCTCTAAAAAACTGTTTATTGGTGACGTTTCAATCGGAGACCGATCTTCATCAGACTTTTCTTTCTTCTCATTTACATTACAATTGGCCTAATAACTTTTCCTATACCTTCCATGGCATTATTGTCAAGGCATTATTGCCTTCCTTGGCATATATATATATATATATATATATATATATATATATATATATATATATATATATATATATTTACTACGTTAGATGCCTCAGCGATATAGAGCCAATTAGTTCCTCTATAAGCCAGACTGTTTTCACGCGCCATTTCAGAAGGACGAGCTGCAGAGACAGAAAAGAAAAAACTGCGTTTGTTTTGCCCTTCATAACGAGAGGCTCGCATAATCTGTTGCGCAGTGGCGCATCATCAGCGTAGGCAGCGAGAGAAAGCTCAGTAATCCTGCCGCGGCTGCCCGCTTATTTAACCGCCGTTACCGGCATGCAGAAGCCATGGCCGCGGTGAGAAGAAAAGGTCGTCGATGGAAAGCCGAGACGTCCCTTCTTGCTGCCCTTCGACTGCAATCACCGGCGTCTCGGCGAAGATTAAGCGAAATTAAGCAACCACCACCGCGGAGAAGACAGTGAGGGGAGAGAGGAGAAGAGAGCCTTTCGATCGTCGCTTCTTCCCACATCGACCTTGAAGGGGGGCGTGCTCGTGGCCAAGACACCGAGAAAACCATGTTCCTATTCTTGTTCTCTGCTTTTTTGCACCCTCTCGCCCTCCCTTTGTTCCCGCCGGCTTCTCCCACCAATCATTTTCCGGCCTCTAACCTAAGCGACAGCGATCAACACACACTCAAAGCACAGAAGAATGGGAAACTGATCGACCGCCAGGCCTGCCTGTTGGTGGAAGCCGTGTGAGCAGGGTGGCATCTTTATCATCCTGGTCCACCGGTGGCCGCAATCCTGTCCCGACCGCCATTACCATCCTGCTTCTAACCGTCTCTTCATTAAATGTTTTCTTCTATCACACGCCCTGAGGCCACCCCGTCAATGAAGACCTTTTTACTGTTTCCCCCCCTCTAATTTGCCCTTCTTTTCGCTCCGTCGGAGAAATTGCGGGAGCCCTTGAAGCTGAAGGCAGCTTTCAACTCGGATTTGTGAGAATGTGGCTGTAATTTACTGTCATGCAAACAAGCCCGGACAGCTCAATCGTCTCTATGTCGGTGCAATTTTCTTTTAAGTGCGTGCGTTCTGACGACCTGTCTGTTTTCTTTGAAGTGATTGTGCATACGCTTCGGGTGTATGTAGACTGCGACCCAAATAAATACTTACCTTCAGGGGGTCGTTTCTCTGCAAAATCTCGTTTTAAGCTCCGGGTGGCACCTATGATGTTTCACTGCAACCCCCCCCCCCCCCCCCCACCGTTATTTCTGGGTAAACTTTACGAAAGAGTATAAGCTTCGGAATGAACGCGAAAAGGAACATTTAACAATGACGTGCTCTTCACAAAGGTGTGCCATTGGTCGTTAGCTTTCCGGAGGTAAAAATGTGATGTAAAGCATTCTTCAAAGGCTACATCGCATATATTCAGCCGCCATTGTAGTCAACAAACAACCTGCATTGTCGAAATATTGCACGTTCAACAGTGATTAAGACAGGTTCGGTTGAATAGTCAACAACATGCATGGTCCAAAACTTTGCAAATTCAGCAGTGATTGAGACAGGTCCAGTTGAATAGTCAACAGCCTGCAGGGTCAAAAACCTAGCAAACTAAGCTCTGATTGAGACAGGTTCGTTTGAATAGTCAACAATCTGCATGGCCCTTAAACTGCTTTATACGTCGAACATTCTTTATTAACATAATCCTCGGCACGCACCATAAACGTATAGCAGGTACGTTGAACAGTAATCGGGACAGGTCCCGTTGAATGAAGACATGGTCTCGCCTTAGCACGCTTTTACGCGATAAAAGGTAGAGGCCGAGTGGCAGCTCCGCTCTTCTTCCTCAGCGCGCACATACATCACAGCAACTTATACTGGAAGAATTTCAATTCAAATTTGACAGTTTCTTTTCTTTTCTCCTCGAACAATGTTTCAGACACATTCTCAATAATAAACCTACATGCATTCGGCCCTTTATCGATTTCGGCTCATGCTTTCCCAGAATATCACTGACGTCGGTCAGCGCCTGTAACTCGACAGGACACTTCAGTATTTTCACCCAGCTTTCAAGCCAGTTACCCTCGAGTGAAGCCGACATGCATCAAGTTCAGTTGTCAATATCAGGATATTAATATTGCCGTTACTGGTGACGAAAACGTTTCTTTAATATCAGTAGCCGAATCGAAAGGAGGCCGAATACCACATCATTTATTTTGTTCGCGTAGCATCGGCAAATACGCTGCCTGCATATTCATGCAGGGCGTCTTTTCAACGTGCATGAACGATCGAAACTTTCCCGGCTATTTTCGTATAGCTCGGCCAGCGCACCGGTGGCGATTGCAGAGGGGCACGCCGCCTAAGCTCTCGGCACTTCCTCGTTTTTCCGGCTTTCTGGGAACTCGGTGATGAAATATTCCGCGCAGCATATGTGACATCGTCAAGCGAGAGTTGCCCGCGCGGGCCGTTTGTAGAGAGATTCACAGGAATGTCGGCGCGCGATATGCGCCATGCAAGGCGTCCAACTGGTTCGCCTGTGTGCCTTAATATGCCCCGGCTTATAACCACTCGATTCCGAACGCGTTTCAATAAGGTGCGCAGCTGTGGGGAAAAAAAAAATGTCAGTGCATGTAAAGCTGTGCGGACGCTCGTATCCTGCTCGGATGTCTCACGGTTAGTTCGATTGCAATTGCGCATAGCATTTACGCAGTACGCGTGAAAAAAGTTGACATCACCGCAAAACACACGTGGATTCGTTGTCACAAACAGGGTAACGGTAATTCCTTGAAGTACATACCCGTGCGATCGGGGCACATCATCGCAGCTTTCGGAGAAGTGCTACCTGCATAGCCGGCTTTGACATGGTGGATTTGCGCAGAATAAAACAAAAAAAAAATAAAAAATAAAGAAAGGCTTCTTACAAGACTTAGTGGACAGTGGAATAGATAAGAGCTTGTGATGAACAGCTGTGTGCTTCTTTAAGTGAAACGATGTGTTTCTCCGTGTACTGTCTGAAAGCGGGGTTGTTCAAAGCGATGGGATAACGAATATCATGTTACCATCAGCTCACTCGTACTTTATACATCGAATTCAAGAGTCGAAACAGTTATGCGGCTGTGCACATTGCATTTAATTAAATCCCAGCAAACCACATAGGATTCCACAAACCGATTCGACCTCGCCCAAACTGTCAACTTGTGGGTGAGCTTGTCCGTCATTACCACCAACTTATGACGCTCCCCCTCCCCCCTCCAAAGCTCACTTCAAAGTGGAACATAATTGCAGCCCTCTAAATACCAAACTTTCTATACGGTAATACCATAGGAAGTCTAACGCATAGCAGAGCTGACCACTACTCTCCAGTTATACTCTTTCTTGCTCTGCGAAAATGTATAAACTACAAGTATGGTGGGATTTCACAGCTTTCAGCGGGCATACATACCACACCTCGAGCACATGCTACAGGTCAGACGGCAGTGTTGACGCATTCGTGACTGCGCTGACATCGAAGCGTTCTTTGTCAAGAACGCCGGAAAACTGCATTACTATCACGATATGCTTGGGGCAGAATTCATAGAACCAACGCATCTCGCTTGACTTTATTTACATAAAGGCCGAACATTACATTTCTTCTCCTCGTATTCTTTGAATAGTCTTGTCTTACCCCAGTTCATACATCCGAGATAGATCCTAACACACACGAACCACAGTGCAGGTTCTGCGTCAATAAAACAGCCACACTGTACCACATGGTATGGGAATGCCCACACAATCCACCTCTACAACCCAGAGCACAACACAACACTGTAGGGCGGGAGGCAGCTCTGTCCAGCTTGGATCCGAAGACCCAAGAGGCGCCCGTCAGACGAGCGAGGACAGCGGCCCGTGCCAACTGGATCCCGGACTAAGGATCCCACTCACCGACATTCCTCCCTTGGTCGCAAATAAATGTTTTATTATCTCTCTCTGAATAGCAGTGTTTGCCTGAAACAGCCCATGCGCTGCAGCACAAACCACAAGGATGGCTATACTTAGCGCCATAGAATAAGTTTAATTGCAGTTAACAAGTTCATTTTCTATTTAGTTCCAGTTTTTTTTTCAAAGTCTGTTGATTTCCTTACGATGCCGGCAACGAATCGCCATGGTATACAGCTTAACTATTAATGAGTCTTGGCCACGGCAGCCGAATATTGATGTAGGCGGAAAGCAACAAACGCACGTATGCTTACCTTCAGGTGTGCGTTAAAGAACCTACAGGTAGTTAAAGTTAATCCAGCCCCACACTATATGACATGCGTCACAACCACATCATGGTTCTAGCACGTAAAATCCCCGCAGTTATGTTTATAACGTTGACAACGCGAACTGCATAACACGGTCTGCGACAGCTGTGCTGACGAAGCGGCAATACGCCATATTTTGTACCCGTGCACGCAGCGTTTCGTGGGGAAAAAAGGCAGCTGGCTGTCGTGCTCAACTCCATTCATTACGCTCAACCAGGGCGACTGGATACTGCATCCGAAACAAACCCTGCAGCATGGACGAGAACCAACATTGATTTAGCAGGCCGTTGCTCGACCGGCCTCATCAGCCTTACTAACTCTCATGAGCCTTACCTTTTCTGCTCTCCTTCGCACTTTATCAATCGTTAGTATAGGGAGTATTACATCTCGACGCCATTTATACACCACATGTTTCAAGAAACACAGATGAATATTCCACCATTCGAATTTAAAAGAGGATGGTGAGTATATATGGCGCAATATAAGTGACCCCGTAGTATATGATCTTATCTTTTCGCTAAACGCTAGTAGAATATCGAGCGCAAAGGCGTCGGAACTTTTCAGGGGCAGTACAGTTCCGCATACGATTGCATCATGCATCTGCTTCTGGGTCAGTCTTGGCGCAGGTATTCGTTTTATTTCGCTTCTAGCTTTCAGAACTTGTCACCACTCCATAGCGATAGTGATAGCTAATCAGCCAGGCGCAGGAATCAAAGTGCCGAATCGGCCTGGTAAAAGGTTGACTCGAGCCTTTATGGATGGCCGCCAGGCTCGAAAGAGGACAACGGGAGCATGAATGCGACTTCCGCAGGATGGTTATCGTCTCCAGACGGCCTACTGCAAGAGAATGTAGCGCTTGACCACGATGGGAAGCAGATCCGAGGTAGAGTTGGTTTACGGCATGTAGGATCTCTCACTGACATGAGGTAATCGCCTGAAAAAAAAAAAGAACAGTGACAGCTATTTTTTTCCCCTCTGGAGCACTGTGTAAGAATATACATAGACAGGCGATGACACTCTCCCCGCAACGCCTTGAAAAGCGCAATCCCTGAGCGTCTAGATGGTGTTTGCGCCGTTATCAGCTTTCTTGTATAGCTTAGTCGGTGCCGTCTTAGATGGCGCTACGAAAAGTGGGGTCAGTCGTCTCGGCAGCAGCTCGCGATTGATTGATACGTGGGGTTACGTCCCAAAACCACCATATATGATTATGAGAGACGCCGTAGTGGAGGGCTCCGGAAATTTCCACCACCTGGGGTTCTTTAACGTGCACCCAAGTCTGAGCACCGGAAATTTCGACCACCTGGGGTTCTTTAACGTGCACCCAAGTCTGAGCACGTGGCTTACACCATTTTATCCCCCATGTAAAATGCAGTCGCCGCCGCCGCGACTCGATCCCACGACCTGCGGTCAGCAGCCGAGTATCTTAGCCACTAAACCACCACGGTGGGGCAGCAGCCCGCGAGCTGCTGATTCTACGTCTTTATGCAGGCAAGTGCGGTGCTTTGAAGCCAGTTTCTTTTGTTCACGCGAGTTTTGTGCTCTTCTATCAACGAAGGTGCATCGAATCGCCGAGAGATGTTTCAAGTGGATAGAACGTGTTTTGTTACGAACTGCCGTTCTGGCTATAGTGCATTGCGGGCGTGTCCATCATTTCAATGTGCCGCCCAGCAATAATCGTCTGGAGCAGTGGCACCGTGCTATTCCGAGGGCAGATAGAACTCTATAATGCCTACTGACATAATCATGCATGGGGTTGCTCTTCATGCGGATGAAAGTACGTCGTAGAGCCCTTCTCATTGTTATGTCAATTGTTATGCCAGCGAGTCCTCGTCAAACGTCCGTGCCTCTGAAAAAGGCAATCTGGGTCAAGGCCAGCCCGCAGTCCGCCTGACGCGAACAACTCAACGGCGTAAACACGCGCGGCGCCTCTCTGGCCCACGTGCAGTGAGTCAGCAGCGCACGTGACAGCGAGCCGGCGTCTTCGTGTCTGGGGGTCTGACGTGGCCCAGCGGCGATCCCATTGGAGGAATCTGCCCTGACGACCAGCGGCGCTTCTGATTGGACATTTTGGTTGGACCCGGTGCAAATAAAAGAAGCCCTGCGGCGCGTCGCGATCGGCGGTCCTATGAGAGAGGAGTCCCCATGTCGGAGAGCCGACATGTGTGTGAGTCGGCGGTCTTAGGCGAAAAGTCGACCTATGTGTTAGAGAGGAGAGCTCGGCTCTTCGAGTCTCTGTCGGCCCCAGTGCCGAAATTGTAACGCCTCTGTATATATGCTGTACATAAACCTTGTTTAACTCACCGTCGTCTCGTCCGCTCGTCTTATCAGCTCTGCGCAGAAGCAGTCGCGAGCTGAGAAACATACGCTACCAAACGGCTGGTGACCTTCCCGGCGGAGTTGAAAGCAGTGGCGCCTTCGGGACCGTGTTGGCGTCCCCGTCTTTCGCAACAGTGGAGGTCAGCGGTGGGATTTCGGAGGTGGCTTCGCAACACAATGTATTGGGGGGGGGGGGGGTGGCTAGAAAGCCTCCCTAGAAAGTCACCCTATAAGAGAACCTCCTGTGCGAGCGACCAAACGATGTCGTCGGGAGGTCAGCAAAATCAATGCGAGGCATTTGCGTGTGGAGGTTTCCTCATGGAAAAGTGTAGGTTTAGCGCAGGCCACCCCACCCTCCCCCTTACTACAGCGAAGTATGAAGGAGATTTTGCTTCGTCGCTTTTTTTAAGCGGCTCAAAGAGGTAGCCCCCACCATTACGAACGAATACGTTGTGGAGGCTTCTTACACCATGGTGGATCAGATGAATTTCAAGTCGCCAGCACCACATCACTGGGTCCGTCAACCGCGGTGCCATTTAATGACTCAAACCACATTGCGCCCGCGAGGCCGCACATACTGCGGCTGATGTGTTTGATCCAGAAGAAATGCCAGAAAGGAAAGACTTATACTTTCCCTGAGCCTTGCCGAGCTCCGTCGTCTTCCACAATGCTATATAGATGCACACTGCAGCCACATGGTTAAACTTTCATCGTTATCGGGGCAGTGGCCGCGTGGCAGTTGACGCTGCGGCACTATGCACGTGTAGTGCGTAAATCAGGACTACCAACGGACTTGGCCCTTCTACGACGATTGGCGTAATCGAGAGAGGAATCGAGGCCATCGTAGCACACCTGGTTCGTTCGTGAGATAAAGCAGCTTAATAACGAATATGTGGTCGTGCGAACCGATGTTATCGGTTGCTCTGTTGCCATTTGTGACAGCTGATAAGCCAAGCGACGACAGACAGCGTTACGTGTTAACGTGCGTGATCACCTTAGGTGAAGAATTTCAGCGTAAGCTCGGAAGCCACGAGAGCATGCGTAATTTTGACCGTCTTCGAACTAATGTCGAATGAAATATCGCCGTTTGGCTCTTTTTTTTTCTTTTTATTAAGCCACTGGTAGGCTCATATGTCACGCATTTGGACCGGTATCACGCCGACGTTATCCTTGCACACGTAACGGTGGGTACATTTAGGTGATATGCTCTCTAAAAACGCAGAAAATCATGACACTCCTCAGCTGGGGAGTTGCGTCGAGTCACATTTGAGAGTACAAACAGAATGAAGCTGTAACGAGGAAAGTAGCTGAAAAGTGATAGTGAAAGTAAATGAAGATGGCTCTATAAGGCCCTTGCTGCGCCGGTTTCACTTTCGAACGTAAAACGATATCTGGAACGGAAAGCGATGCATCTTAATCACTCAGTGCAGAGTAGTGATATAGCGACGAACTCGAGATGGAGGAAAACGCAGGCATTTCAATCGCTGGGGTGTCTCAGTGGTTATGGCACTTTTCTGGGCCAAGAGCGACAAGAAAGGATTGATTCCCGGTGGCGAACTGCACGTCGTCACGGCGGCGAGCACGGCAATGGAGCACCTGCATAACACGTTTGCGGTTTTTGTTCAAGAACACAAGAAGGTTAGTTTTTCAGAACGTTCTCTTGTCCTTGTGCGGGTGTGCCTTACGCTCTTCCACGATGAATCCTGCCAATTGGCTAGACTTACTGTCATGCCATGGTGACGTTAGCTTGAACGTGCAGCCAATAACAGGAGACGACAAACGACTTTGAATTCCTTAGGTCACAATGGCTGAGTATTGGCTTTCTTGCGGATGTTCTCTTTGCGGAATTTGCGACTATAGCATAAATACTTTAACGATTGTTGTAAAGCGTCAAATGAATAGACTAATTATGAGCGTAGCCAATGTTTTGTACTTCAAGGGGGAGAGGGAGCACCCACACGGGCAAGCACAGGTGTGAATGTAAGTACAAAACATCTGTATGCGCGTGTTTGTTTTCATCTGTGAGTAAACTAATATTAATACCATAGCGCTGAAAAGGCAGGGACCGAAGAAGAGGACAAGACGCACGGACGTCATGTTCCCTTCGTCGGTACCTGTCTTTTCAGCGCTCTTGAATGAAATTAAGAAATAAAACTGGTCCAACAGTTTATTCTCTAGACCAATAGTCGGCAACCTTTAGAGCTGGATGGCCGAGTTTTGCTGAAGCCGACCCGGCGCGGCCCGCATGGCAATGCAGGGAGAGGAGGAAGGGTGTGCTTTGCAGTTATAGAGAAAATTAGGAGAATTGACAAAATAACTAAGAAAAGTGGAATAAAAACATAGAAATCATGTTCATTTTCATCCCGCATGTCACGAACTTACTAATTCCAACCATAAGTTCAAGTGTCAACTCCAAATAAAGTCAAAACTGCCATGTCGGCTTTGAAATAAGAAGGGGCATGGTAAGGGGGCGGGGTTCTGGCGTCGTCTATTATGGAATATATGGAATACAGTTGTAGCGGTGTGAAGTTGGCGTCTCTTTTGGAGGATATATATATATATATATATATATATATATATATATATATATATATATATATATATATATATATATATAGTACGCGAATTATCCTAAATATGCGTGACATGATGGTCTTTCGGCGTGCTTCTGCTGAGGCTGCAGCTGTTATGTACAAGTGCTCCAAAAGTTAAACAAAACACGTGAGCAGTGACAAAGCTACACAAAAGTTCATTCCAGCGCATTTCACAAGAGAAGCACTTCTTTATTTTTTAATGGGAAATATCATTACTAAATTAATTTAATGAATCAATCCGCCTTCGTCTGGGAGCCCTCGTGATCACTCTGTCAACTTGGGGATAGATATAGCGCGAGAACAGAACGACGACACAGACACAAGAAGGACACGAAGGACATGAGCGCTCGTGTCCTTCGTGTCCTTCTTGTCTCTTTTTCGTCGTTCTGTTCTCGCGCTATAACTATCGTCATGTCATACCAACTAGCCCAAGCTGCCACACTTCTAAGTCAACTTGGGGTTAACCAAAATTATTATGAGAGGGAAGTATAGTTTGAAGAATACGACTCACTGGTCATGACATGAATAATGCCACTATCCCACCGCGTACGTTGTCAAACTCATTCCGCCAGACAGTGGGGCATACCTTACGGGTGCGTATGCGCCTGTAACGAGCTGTATAGAGGGACAAAGCTCTAGACGAGACGCTCGTGTTTCTGTACGGAAACCTGCGATGACTCAATCGTCATCGGGCAGTAACGAGGCCGTTTATGCAATCACACAAAAAATGTATTTACAAAAGACATGAAAGGTCTAATAATAAATGAAGTAAGGGAAAAAATATAACGTGCTTGGAATGCTGGTGTGAGAGTCACAAGGGCATAAAAACAGTAAGAGTTCACCGGAGAGGAAGGCGGTGGTCAAGTCCCGGCGGCAAACTCAACGCTGGGAAGGGACGGCCGACGCTTGGGTAGCCTGGTAAGTCCAATGACAGCCGCGGCCAAGAACGCGGCTCACTGCGGAGGTCGTTGATCTGGAACACGCATGGCGTTTGCCATGCCTGTCTCGAACGCTGGCTGGCGCTCGCTGCCGTAGGTGCCGGACTCGCCTGGCGGAAACGTCCTGGCGACGTTGCGCCCACGCCAGGCCCGAACTGCAAGGACGGCTGGTATGGCCCCAGGTGGGAGCCTGCTGAGACCTCGAGTCCGCAACCCGACGGGTCACTGCTCCCACGCCCTGGTTCTTCAACCTTGCTTCTTCCTTCCAGCCAAGTCTGCCTCACTCCTTCTTCTTCGCACCACCACCTGCCCTGATTTTTCCTGCGTCGTCTTCTTCGACTGTCTCTGTGGCGCGCACTTCAAACACAATTCTATCTTCACGATCACGCATGGCCACTTCACTCATCACAGCGCCACAACTGTTGCACTTCATATTTACCTAGGAACAGCGAGAACAGACGTCGGAAATTTAAATGCGAGAGCTTCAAGAAAAACCGACATCAGCAGCGTTGACCCTACAAATGCAAAGAATTATCTTATTGTCACACCAGGAATCGAACCCAATCATTGGGCGTGGCAATCGAATATTCTACCACAGAGCCATGTCAGACCTCGGAACTGCTTTGGATACAGATTCTATGCAGGCGTATAGCATTCGTGAAATATCAATTGTTGCGGTGTGGCTATCCAATTTTATAAAACATTAAATATGCACTCCTGTGGTACAGCCGTCAAGTCGCGTTAAGTGTAGTTATAAGCGTCATCCGCTGAAGTTGATATCTGTAGCAGTGTGCAGGACTACCATCCTCGAGAGAACAAGCGTGCATATTAGCCTACCGCTTCTGGTGTTGCTAATACCCTTGTTGCTGTGCCCATTGTTACGCAACTCTAAACAAGTGACCACATAAAACATATGTCACTGTTACACATATGTATGTGTGCACAACGTTTTTACATATCTTTAGCGTCGTTTCATAATGTTTTGCTAAATGAAAAGATACAGCATAGTAACCTTCCCACCACATGCTTCACTTAATATCGATTCTCAAAGTACATGCGTTGTGCCGAATTTATTTATTTATTTATTTATTTATTAGCCACGGACTGAGAGTCGCTCAAAAATTCGGGGCCTACTCACAAAATAGGTGACACATGAAAGCCCTTTTGGTCGAATTCAAACCGCACGTATGAAATATGAACTGTGAGTGTGAGGTCATATCTTCAGTGGAACTCACTTTACACTGCCGCCTGGGTTGAGTGACTCCAAATTCGATACCGTGGGTGCCATCTAAATCTTGAGCGCACAGACTTTTTCGCGAGTGCCATTCTGTGTGTGCGGGCACGAAAGCCGCGTAGTGATGATCGTGTTGCGAAACGTCTCGCGTAATCTCTGGCTTATCACTGCTACGTCACCGCAGCCAAGCATGCCGATGACTCATCCTAACACGTACCTATTGGAGGGCCACTGAACGCAATACGTCGCCGTTCACGTGAGCCAAGCGTGTTCTTGAGGCGAGTGTTGTGCTTCCCCTTTCATCTCGTATTTATCACTGCACTTTAAGTGGAGCAACGCTTATCGAATCGGTGGTCATTATATACCCTTTTCCTCATCTCTCTTTTATTTCTTTCGTGCAAACTTTTTATCGCCATCAAAGTATAGGAAGTCGTTTGAACGAGACACGTGAACCTACTTCTTGGTTTTGTGCGGCGCTTTTTTTTCCTTTCAATTGCGGATTTGTTTGGACTGTTGTGCAACTGTGGTACAGTGATTTGAATCACCGACACAATGAGGAGGTTCCGCTTATCTCGAAAGGATTTATACGACGCGTTTTAATGAGCGCGACATTTGAACTCTTGGTTTAGTGCGGCAGACGACGGTCACGTCCAATCGATTACGTGACCGCCATAGCCAATAGCTGTGCGGGAAGGCGCCGACGGCAGCTGAAGTTCGTGTTTCCCCATTTTATTTACTTCTTTTTTTGTTTTGCCGTCACGACAAAAGTGGTGTGCGCTCTCATAAATCTCTCGCTTCGTCCTATAAGCGCACAGCTGCACGCACACTGTACACTTTTAACGGCCTGCTAACGTGTGTCGACTTGGGAGCGTATCAACCCACAGATGACGTCGACGGCCACGACGTAACATGAACGATAACAGATTATAAATGAGGCAAAAGTAACGGAACGTGGCTCATTGCGTGACGCGCAGGATTACGCGATGCGCGCTCTGGCGTAGTTAAGGTGCGCATCACGCTTTCGGGCACATGACGTATGCGACACGTGACGACGCAAGTATGCTACACGTGACATGCCTGAAGGAAAACAGGACCGGTGGTGAATGGTGGTCGTTCTTGCATTTATTTGATATGCTTTTGATTTATCAGCATCTCCTTTTTTATTTTTTTCTCTCCCTTTCAGGCGCATTGAAAGGGGCGTAAAAAAACACTGACGTTTCCGTTCATTTACTTGTCGTTATAGTTACATTATAATTGAGCTATTCAAGATATTTGTTTTTGTGGTTTATTAGGGTCATCTTACAAGCCAAGGCATGGACGACGGCTCACAAATGTAGACATATACGTGCGACACGCCTCTCCTCTATCATAAAGAGTGCAGTAGCGGAACTATTGGTCAGCTTCACATGCACGAGAGGCAGGCGACTTGTGCAGTAATGTCACGTATGACGTTCCTGGTAACACAGCACTTCGTTGTCGGCTCTTGTTCTGGCAAACAGTAGGAATTTGAAACAACTCTACGTATAGATCACACCCGTTGGCAGTATTATTTTAGGGCGGGGGGGGGGGGGCACTTGCTTAAGACTTTGACTACTAAATGGGAACACCTATTTTTATTATTTACTTTGATAGATTGATTGATATGTGGGGTTTAGCGTCCCAAAACAACTATATGATTATGAGAGACGCCGTAGTGGAGGGCTCCGGAGATTTCGACCACCTGGGGTTCTTTGACGTGCACACGAATCTGAGCACACGGCCCTACAACATTTCCGTCTCCATCGCAAACGCAGCCGCCGCAACTGGGATTCGATCCCACGACCTGCGGGTCAGCAGCCGAGTACCTTATCTACTATAGACCACCGCGGTGGGGCCATTACTTATTTTCGGTAAAACACCACCATCCATCAGAACTTCAGTGTGTGTGTGGGGGGGGGGGGGGGGGGGGGCTAAGCACTTCCGCCCTGGCTACGGGCCTGGCGTAGATTACTACCACCTTTAATAACCCTGCAAAATAGCGATACTGATACAATGCCAGACAGAATCTTTCCGTACGATTCAAATTTTGGCGCTAATGTGACGTCATGCGTGACCCTACCGCTCAGAACACGTAACTGTCTGGCATGTGACGGTGACTGCTCTTTTTAGAATATAGAAGCACGCGAGACTAGTGTCCGAGTCAGCTGTATACTAACAGGTGACAGTGTCGCATACTGTCTTCGGATATAGGTGTCACTCATTCAGTCACACTTACGAAAGGTCCGTTGGTACTCACCCGCTTAGATTGTTAGGCACACTATATACCTTACTGACTTCGAAACGATCCAGCTGGGATGTTTAACGCTCATCGCCTAATGGAATTCTAGCTTGGATGACGTTAATCACACTCGAACTGGAACTTCGCACGCTAGACTCGGAGCGAATGTTTTTGTGGGAGAAAATACTAGACCCATGGTCATCTAGGATAAACCGTAATGTAATGAAAGTGCTCCCACTTTCTCTCTGTTTTTTTTTTTGAAGAAACCAAGATTTGGGATCAATATTGAGCGAACTAGATTGAAAGTGTGTGTCGCGACTATGTGTTTGCTCTGCCCAAACGAGAACTTTCGGGCTCACCGATGTAGTATACTGTGTATATGTATATCTATTACTTTCACTTCTTATTTTCTTATTTAGTACTTACTAATTATTTTTTTATATTTTATTTCAATAATAAAAAATAGGGTGCCAATGTTCCAGAGCATCGAAAAAGTTGCGTTGTAGCTTGACGCCGCAAACAGGAACTCGCTATGGCTATAGAAATGAAAAATCAAGCGTATATAAATACCCTGGGGAGTGAATAGCGGTATAAAACAAAAATTTCAGCAACATAATTGTAGATAGAAACAAAGGCAACGTCATGGGGGATAAATGCCCTACCTAGCTTCTGTGATAACTTGGATTTATTTATTTTTATTTTTTTTTCTGCGATGACGCAATGCTAGCGTAAGGAACGAAGCACGACGTGAGTCTGCTTCTTGTCCTTGAATAGCTCGTGCAAATGGCGCGTACTCTGACGCCGTACGTGCGTGCCAAGAAGTTGCAACGTTGGCATGCACTCAGTCGCGCAAAGCAGAGCTTCTGCTGCACTTGTTCGCTTCGCTGTGTGATGTGGCGCTGCTCTCGACAAGAAGTTTGACGTCACATATTCGTGTAGGCGGAGCGCAGTTCGACTTCCAGTGGAGGAAACTAAGAGGCTTACAAGCCTGTGCTCGGTTAGCAGCGTACGCAATTCGGCAACATAGAACGATAGGCAGAAGGTCCCATGGGTGGACAATTATTGGATAGCAGCGATAAGAGAAAATGGCTTCGAGTAACCACAGAAAGCGCAAGCATGAAATCAAGAAGGAAGTACGTAATCATAATTAAGAATGAAAGCGATGTACCATTTTGCACGTTATACGTGTCAAGTTGATGCTTATAGACCGTTTTCTTGTAACAGGATAGCTAGGTTGTCTAGTTTACATCGCTCGTATAGGTGGGCCAGTTCATTGGGGTGCTCATGGCGTGCGTCTCTCTCTTTGTCCGGCGTCGTCTTTCGCGCTCAAAGTTCTTATATAAAGGCTTTCTCTTGTTTTTAACACCGTTATTTTTCTTCATTTTCGTAAAACAAATAGACGGTCTAAATGATCAATGGTCTTATACAGGCATCCAACCCACCCCCCTTCCACGCAATAAAAATAGTCTCAACTTTGTTTTGAACGCAAGAAACTCATCACATTCGGTGCTGTATAGTTTTTGAGACAAACGATTACTTTTTTTCCTTGTACTTATACAGATGTGATCCCCGGGGATATATACTTCCCTCTTAAGAAACTGTAAGCTAGGAAAAAAAATGGATGTGCAAGTCGTGGCTGGCTGCCATTGGGCAATCGTTTACATCTACGCAACGCCAACGCAAAGACGCGGATAATAAGCAGATGGCCGTGCCCAAAGAATTCCATTAATGATTGTACTTCAAAGAAGACACGCCCTGGCTGAAGGAAGTTGAGAATCCTCGTTAAAGCATGGCCATTACGATAATGTGTATACAGTGGCACCATCTCGGCGAAGGCGCTTGCACTTATACGTACTCGAATATGCCGGTGGCTGAAACATTTTACTGAGCTCCTTATGAAATAACAGTTTTTTTTATCATCACAGGTCAGTCTTCTGCCTTCAATTTTTTTATCGTTAGCAGTAAAGAACACATATATGTAGGACAACTCGATGGTGATAAACAGACGCCAACCGAAAACCACACCTTCCAGGATACACGAAGAACAATTGTGGGTTCGGGCAGCAAAAATGAAGAAGCAAAGGTCGAAAAAATTAACTTTCTCTTCTTATCAACAAACGTGATCCGTCTTCTTATCAACGCGAAGCTATTTCGAAACTATTTTTTCTAAATAGATTGATTCTGAATATGCCCGACGAGGTGCCCCAAGTATATTGGTCCTCGAATATCAGTTTCTGGCCGTGAGCAGATAGATAACCGTGCAAGGAAAGAAGAGGTCGTTCAGACTTGAAACGCGAGGCTTTAAAGGAGTAAACGACAAAGAGGATCCCCTCTTGAAGAAACGATTACCTAATTCAACTTAGATCTGTGCGTAAGTGGTGCGCAACCTTTACAATTACCCATGTCTGTAAAGCGCACTCTAATCGATTGACTTTATTACTGTACGTTGCACGGATATAGTAGTGTTGCACTCAATTATAGACGATGGCCTCCTAGTAATGTCTACTTATTTTTCCGTCGAATCACTACGGTTGCTACGCTTGCAGCCGCGAAAATTTTAAGGTATGTTATGAGAAAACTGCATCGCATTTTTCAGTCCCACAACATCTCTCAAACTCTTCTCTCTGGACACCGTACTGACACTCCGGTGTCGTCACCAGTGTGCTATACAATAGTCGGACGACTACCGTGGAAAAGGTCAGCAGAGGCTGCTCCTCTAATCGCAGTATAAGGTAACACCAGTGCACCTGCTACACACGTCAGCCCGCGCTTACCGAACCGAGATCGTAACGGTCCGCTCGGCCACGATGACCGAGCTGGAAATGCGATTATATAATCTCCACGCTCTCTCGCGCTAATGGGAAGCGCGCTTTCGCCAATTAACTTATCCACACAAATTACCTGTGCCACCGTGGCTCAAGCGGTAAACGTTGCGGCGCGAGTTCAAATATCCTCGGTTCACGACATGCGTGTCAGGTCAGTGTGGGGCCGAAACGCAATTTCTGCAGGAAGTACACTGGCTTTGTGCCTGCGTATATATATATATATATATATATATATATATATATATATATATATATATATATATATATATAGCTTTGGTACTGGTGCCTTTAAATAAAGACTCACTTGAACATTAGCAATGCCAGCAAGACATGGGGCGATGGCAGCAGGCAGCATCTATGCAGTCTCACGAGGATTGGCACAGCCGGACGTAAAGGGCATATGCGTTACGAGGGGTGCAGACATAATTATTTTAACCCGATAGCGTTATAGGGCTCGTTTCGCAGAAATACCGGTGTCAGCGTTGGTGTCGTTGGTTGTGAGCGTTAAAAATCACCTTGTGAGTGACCGAAAAGTTGAGAAAGATGCAAATAAAATAAATACTCAAAATTACAGCATATCCACGCAGTGAATGATGATTGGTGGGGCGAAGCGTTCGTCAGTCCGTCCAAGCTTTCGTCCGCCCATTCGTTCTTGATTTTGTCCGTCCATGCGTTGTCCATGCGTCCGTACGTGCGTACGTCCATTCGTGTGACCGTTGGTGCATCCATTCATCCGTTCGTCCATTCTTCCGTCTGTCTGCCCATCCGTCCATGCGACCGTCCCTCTGTCTATCTGTGTGTGCGTCCATCCATCCGTCCGTCTATTTGTATGTGCTTCCGTCCATCCGTCCGTCTATTTAGTGTACGCTCCAAGTACAGCCATCTGTATTCATCATATTAAGTGCCGCCATCCAGCGAACATTCTAAAGGCCACTCTTTCGGGTATGTGCCACCGGTGGCTGCGTATACACCATCGGAAGATAGACAGACCCACCCCCTAAGGAGCTTCGCCCCTAAAATTCTGGGTCCGAGTAGGAATTGAACCCGGGTCATTTGCATGTTCTACCACACAGCCCCACGTGGGCTTATGAAAACTGAAAATTAATTCATCTGCTCGGAAATGTAGTGAAAGTAACTTTCATGCTTTACAAACACACGCGTCCTGTGTACATGCTTCACAATACAACATAAATATTGGAGTAATAATGCGTGGTACAAGCGTACATTGCATTCGGGTGTCAGAACACCTGATTATCGTAATTATTCATGGTTTGAAACCGGTCACCCACTACAAAAGCACGCAGGTCACTGCAACTATCACCTCAAGGCCACGTAGTGCAGTGCATAGCAAGTTCGAAAATATTTCATGCACTAAGTGTTTGAAGTACGCCCTAGGGACAAGACGTCGCTATCTTGTTCAGATCTGAAAGGAGCTTAATGATCCCCCAATTTTTTTAGACGAAGGGCAGGGGGAGGGGGGGTGACCTTGATTCGACGTGGTGTCTGGGCAGGTAAGTATGGCCGAGTGTAAATTTGTGTTCTGTATAGAATGGTTTAAAAAAAAATGAGGGAGGCGCGGGGGCAACATTGATACGCCCCTGCGCAATACAGTTTTGTCTCTGCTCAACATTTTTGAGCAGTTTGCACCCTAAAACTTCTAGAAAATTGACATACATTTATATAATAATTTTATTTCGCACACAATTCTTCCACACACAAACCTTACGTGACTGCGTTACAGCGAATAACGTTCCCAAGGACTGCGTTAAAGGCATGCGCAAAACTTAGTCACCCATTATTTTGCGACGATAGTCCCCAGAGTTCGTGCATGGTGTACCGAAGAGTTGGCTCGGCTCACGCATTCCCGTACGTAACCAACGTTCCATATCGCTAATGCTTCTACCGTGCATCATTTTCACGCCAAAATGACTCTTCAATGGGTTCTTGGTTTGTGCAACTTAGTGCACGGAGTGTTTTACGCTCTAGAAACAGACGCATTGTGCATTGTTTCACATATGTTCGGGCGGTTAACGCTGCGAATGCGTTATGACACACGAATAGGCGAAATTCATTTTACGATGAATTCCAACGTTCCACGGACACAACGAAGGTCTTTATTTTCGAGATCTCCTAACGATGCACAGTTTATTCTTTGACACCAAGTTATGCAACCCTGACGGTGAGAGAAAATCCGATAATTTGGTCTCATAACAGCCTGATGAAGTAATATGCACACTTTGTGACCCAACAGAGTCTTCACACAAAGAGGGAGCGGAAAGACATGGGTGTACATGAAGACCACCATGTGACCTCGCTATTTAGGTTTACGGAAACGCCCCCATGATGACATGGTGCGGTACCTAGTTGATAAGGGTGAAGGCACGAAGATCGGACATGATGATGTTGATGCACTCCAAGGCATTCAGAGATACCGACCACGTCGTACCACTGACGTTGTGAGAGAGCCCCATTGCGTTTGTTTGAAGGAAATGCTCTCTTCTGGGAAAATGTCTACTTCCACGTGCCCGCAGGTCCGTCACACATTTGCATGCACGCACGATGCGCAGCAGATGAACGCCACGTGTTCTCCGTCGCGATAGGCGTGCATAGTTAAACACAGTCGTCCTATCGGCCGATCAAATGAAACTAGAAAAGAAACGGGACAACGGACGTTTGTTACGTAATGAACACAACTACGCGCGTGGGCGGCACGCGAACGTGGATGAAGGTTACTAAGGTGCTATGGACGTTACGGCATGAAAGGCACGTGCCACCTTTCGATTGTCTGACGCGAGCTTATGTATTTTACGTGACTTTCTTTTGTTGCAATGGTCACTTAGCTAAAGATATTTGCACTGAATGAATGGATTGATTGATATGGCTGTACCGTTTAGATCGGGCGGCGGCTAACGCCACCTAGCCGTAATACTTAGTAAACCAACAACTAGGTTTATCTCTTTTTTTTTTTCATTTAAACAGTGAAGTTGAGGGCTGGTACTTTGCAGTGAAGGATTTAATTTTAACTCGTGCCTTGATTTTAGCAACCAATCAGATAGCCTCCTTATAGTTATTTCTACCCACTTAAAGTCTATTTTTGCCCTCGCTGTTCCTAAACCCCAGTGCTTTGAAAAACTCTGCGCCATCATCCTGAACTATAGGGCGAAGCCCTTTACAGAACATCAAGTGTTCGGCAGTTTCCTCCTCCTCCTCCCCATACGCACTGCATACCGTGTCCACCTCTTCGTATTTGGCCTGATATGTCTTGGTTCGCAATACTCCCGTCCTGGCCTGAAACACTAGAGAACTACCCCTAGTATTATCATAGAGATGTTCCTTGGCAATTTCCTGCTTGAAAGTTTGATAGATCTCTAGCACGGACTTTTTAATCATGTCGATTCTCCACATGTCGATCTCTGTTTTTTCACCTTCTTCTTAACCGATAGTTCTTCTTGGTTTGACCCCTTGCACTTTTCAGACCAGCTAGCGCCACCGCGCAGAATGTTTAGGAAGATGAAAGACGGTGATTGTAAGTTGGTGCGGGCGCATCGTAGTCGTGCTGCGCCATGGCGAAAAACGAGGTAAGAGCTTAGAGCAATCACATGCGAAGCGTTCCTATCTCCTAAATCACCCTTGTTTCACTGCGTCTGTGCCACTCGACTACTTTGAACAATCGTTTCGCAACTAAACCTGCGCGGGGAACCATACATCTCGCCATAAACGCACGTGTGGCGCTTTGTTTACACCAGCGCTACCACTGTTCGCTGTAAATTCTCGCATATCGTACGGAATTCGCAAAACGTGACCAGCGATACACACTGCCTCTCCTTCGACAATACATCTCTGTGTTTAGCGCTTAGAGATAGCAGAGGCCCGAAAACAGCCTGACTCTCGAGACGCGCCTGCTTTCGGGTAGCCTCTATCACCTTTCATTCATTTCATTTCATTTTCATTTTAATATACTGTCAGCCCTATTTGGGCTATAACAGGAGTGGAAAAAAATTCAATATACATACAGAAAAATAGGTACTCCCAATACAACTTCTATTATACATGACAATGAATGACAAGAAATAGCCAAAGCACTATGCACTTGAGGACATAGAATAAGCAAAATATAAACTATACGTCTTTATACATGACATCCTTAAGGCCCTTCAAGAAAGAAGGTACACATTCTGATAAGACAGTGAAATTCAACAGCCTGCTCCACTCACTGATCTCGTCCCGCCACGCTGGTCTAGTGGCTAAGGTACTCGGCTGCTGACCCGCAGGTCGCGGGATCGAATCCCGGCTGCATTTCCGATGGAGGCGGAAATGTCGTAGGCCCGTGTGCTCAGATTTGGGTGCACGATAAAGAACCCCAGGTGGTCGAAATGTCCGGAGCCCTCCACCACGGCGTCTCTCGTAATCATATGGTGGTTTTGGGACGTTAAACCCAGCACATCAATCAATCTATCACCTCTCGACCCGCCATGTTGAAACGCTCTTCACGCCCCCTACAGGTGCTGAAAAGTTCGAATAATTCGAAAAGACTATATCGCGTCTGTTGCGCTTCCAACAAATAGGTAATCAATCAAAGGTGTTATGTAATGGCATGCGAAAGCGTAAAAATAACACGAATAAAAAAAAAACAGATTACACTTGCCGAAAGCGCTCACTACAGTTGTGTATTCTTTTAAACGTCTCTAAGAGAAGACACATTGGCCTTTGTAGCTCGGATCGAGCAGTATGTTGACCATGGTACTAAATGAAGGGTTTCAGAAAGTTCTTATCGGTGCATGCGTGCCGTAGCTTTTCTGCAACATATCTCCGTCTATCAACCACAGCTAACACACGAAGCACTTAACTTATTTTCCCAGGCGCGGCGCTGTTCTCCCGCTCTGTACATGACGAATACGGCGTCGATAAAGTTCAAAGTTCAGCTTTGCTTTGGAGGCATGCGTCACACCTTAGAGCGTCACGGCGTCAATTGAGGCTCGATATTAAGCACTGTAACACAGCCCGTTTAACCACAACCTCTATCAACCAATATCGGTGTTTAGTGAATTGAGGCGGTGATGATGCTGTCATGAATGAGAGCTATGGCTCATAGCTAAGCGCATGACGTCGAGCAGCGTAGCTTTCAACAAGAGATTTTTCCTGAAATAAGTGATCAAATGTAACGTTCATTAAAGCACAGTAAGGTACGGCTGACGTTGTATTTGGTTCAAAGTCAAATTGTCGCGCTTTGCCAGGTGTTTCATTTTGTGCACCGTACCCTATTACGAGGAAATGCACTGGAGGAATTTGACAAGATATTCAAATACTAGTGATAGTAATAGTGAGTAGTAATAGTGATAGTGATAGTGAGTAGTAATAGTGATAGTAATAGTGAGTGATAGTAATACTAGTGATAGTAATAGTGAGTAGAGTGTTAACGACGCTTCGATCAAAAAGTCATCGTTCGTAGCTAAAGGCCGTCGAATGTAGAAAAAAGTCCAGCCTAGAGCACACACATGCTGTCGCAGTGACCTGAATCTGAGATGTTTTAGCTTATACTGGAGGGTGACTTACCTTTAATTAAAGAGTGAACAGAAAACGCTAAGTAGTATAACGGCTTGTTGATAAGATGTGCACTTATACATTTAAATATATCGCGAAGTTGTGCTGAAAAAGCATACATTTACGAAAAATGGGCATCATAAAACGACATGGTAATTGTATCAGCACCTTTTGCCCTGTTGCTCAATCTTTTTATTTCGCGCTTATTCGGCACGATTTCGATCTCTCTTCGTTTGTCACTGTCGTCACTTGTACACTTTAATCAGCGACTCAAACAGAAACATTCGCGCGTGATAACAGCCGATGCCACTATGCCCGTTTTTCATATCAAGCATGCATGGCAAAGGCCCATTCATCGCAATTTGTGCACAAAGCAAGTTAATGAAGACACATTACACTGGGGAACTTCTCGTTCAAGTCGCTGCGCCAAATAAGGGTGGCCTTCTTCCGTCATCAATCACCGTTGGAAACCTCCGCCGGTGCGCTCAGCGCTGGAAGGTCGAGAACCGAATGCGTGAGGTGGTGGTGGAACGTTTTCACCTTGCGTGTTTTCGGCTTTTATGGCTAACGAGTTGAACTTTCAAGAACTCGTCGACATCATTAGAAAAATAATTCTAAAGTTATTTCGGCTAATTGGCATTACGTTGACAAAGGTGAAACTTGCACAGCACTTCCGAATGAGGCACGACTTTTCGATGTAGCTGAAAGGTGTATAGGAAACCCGCCTGTGATTCTTCCCTTTTTTTCTTGCCTTCGACTCCCGCAGTGTTTGGAAGCGGTGGCTGGTAATTACTCCGCAGCCAAGTGCGTTGCCTTAATTGAAGCATCGAGTTTAATTACCCTCACGGGATTACGCAGATTGGGTGCTCGTGTTAGCAGGTATTTATATAGAAACTTGGATTTTAACAAGCCAGAATACTGTAGACAGCGCGTCTTAACTAAGGGACACAAGTGTCCTGACCGTTTCAAGTTATAAATGTGCTAATTAAAGGGAGATTTATTTTGAAATTGAAACGAAAATCTCAGCTAATGTGGATGCCTTAGGTGAGTTGGCACGACATAACAGCATTGAAAACAGCACTCAAGACAGAATACCGAACAGAAAAGGGAATGGGAAGACATATGCGAAAAGTGATATAAATCAGATTGACATCAATCAGATGGTAAAAACTTCCGTAGCCGTCGACTACTCCTTCCCTCGTAATTAATCGTGGTTTCGGAATGTAACAACGCAACAAAATAATGTGCTAGAGAGTTGATATATCGCGCGCTCTTCTTCGTCGGTGAGTCTTCTATTTCTGCTGTCGTCGTAAATTAGTCGCAGTTCTTGCCTTTTACGTGTTATTTGCAAATAAAGGGCTCGAAATGATTTATACGGTCCTTTGCTTCGACAACGGCGCTTCAAGTTACAACCTCCACGACACGAAGCATCTGTTGTGAAAGCGTACAAGTGCGTCCAGAGTCTTTCAGGTACATGCGCGCCCATGCCGCACATCTTTCACAGCCGCCAACGAAGCGACGCGCGCCTGATTTACGGAGTCAGCGGAGTCGTGAGCACAGCTGGGTCAAGACGGAAGCCGTGGTGGAGAAAAACAACAGAGAAGTGTTGCGACGCGTCGATCCACTCACTGGAGGCGCATGTATAGAGCCTCTGCAGGCTGCCCTTTTACACCTACGCCCGACCTCTGCCCTGCTACAAGAGCTCATCCATCATGCCCGCGAGGACTGAAAATCCCGGGCTTTTCTGACCCGCCTTACCTGTGCACACAAAAGCTGCGCATCTCAAGGGCGCATCTCTTCGGCATCGAATGTATACGCGAACTGCTTAGGAGAACCCTGAAGAGAGTTCCACTCTTTTAGTTTCTGTTGTGAGAACCCATGATATTATTATCATGGTACAGTGGGGGACATACCGTATAGGGTTCATGTTTTACCACGTGGTGTCATTTAGCGCCATAAGTACAATGATGTTTTCGCATTTCGCCTGTGTTGAAATGCGGCCGCCGTGGCCGGAAATCGAAGCTGCGTCCTCGAGCTAAAACGCAATAGTCACCAACCTGCCACAGCGGGCGAGGAATGTTCCAGAAACACCTATTTACATCCTGAGTGTGCATACATTGAACCTTAAAATAAAACTCTGAAGCTGCAGGTCATGATTTCTTTTCATTATCAACGTCTCTAACTAATCCATGCGCATATGTCTTAGGATATTAATAATTTTCGTGTCAATGTAGTTGATTTATTTTCATTTTTTCTAACGCCAATTTATTGTCAAAGCTTGACTTCACTATCTTCGATCCATGCGTTTGATTTGGTTTGTAGATTAACCAGCGATCTTCATTGCCCATGAGCTATATTTTTTGAAATCTTGCACACTCAAGCTTTCTAAAAATATTTTTGCTATAGTGCAGGAAAATTTATTATTTTGGATACATTCGAAATAATTTCCAGCAGTCGGTCAGTGAGATTGCCGTGGTAATGCGTGACGTCATTGATCATTATGTTCGTCAACGTAAAAACTTCCGTAACTACAGAATGTCTTGAATGTGGTTGACCATCTAAGTGGTTTTGTCATGGCGTATTCAGTAGTGGTCACGTGTAACAATTAGAACAGAGCCCGCCACTACTGGGTAGTTGTAATATCAGATGAACTGATCCCTCAAGAGTACACCTGCTTTCGTATATTATTGTGTGTTATTGGCATTGCTGAAAGAAAAAAAAAAAAGAGCCGATTACGCGTTGAGTATATGGCCGAATGATACAGCCGTACATATGCTGCGTTGTGTGCATGTACAGCACACGCAGAACCTGATCACGGCATTTTGGAATTGCTATGTCATCAGGCTGCAATCAGCTCACTTCCGCTTCAAACTTATAGTATTCTAACTTCTGTTGCCGCCCCGCCGCGGTGGTCTAGTGGCTAAGGTACTCGGTTGCTGACCCGCTGGTTACGGGTTTGAATCCCGGCTGCGGCGGCTGCATTTCCGATGGAAGCGGAAATGTTGTAGGCCCATGCATGTGCTCAAATTCGGGTGCACGTTAAAGAACCCCATGCAGGTGGTCGAAATTTCCGGAGCCCTCCACCACGGCGTCTCTCATAATCATATGGTGGCTTTGGGACGTTAAACCCCGCATATCGATCAATCAATCAATCGAACTTCTGTTACCAAATTATTTGAACATTGTCCGTCTCAGTGGTCCAGTGGTATCGTACAGTGAAGTAGCTTTGCCAAAGAACTGGGCCGTGTAATGCACTGGGAAAATATTCGGATACATCTCAAGTTAGCAGCTGGATAGCACAGAAGGTACGACCTTATCGTAATAGGCACGCCTTTACATGTGGTCTCGGAGCCTGCGCTTTTTTTTTTGTTGCACAGTACTTATTCGCAGAAGGAAAGTCGTACGCGGGCGTATATATATAGAAAATAGAACGTCTGTGCCCGAAATGATTCGATGTTTGTGTCGACATAAAGTATGTGAGTGCCAGAAATAAACCCTTCCGGCAACAACGGTTCAGAAGAGTTATGAGGAAAGTCCAGCACCGATATCCGTATGGAGAGCACCTCGTTGTTTTACCGATATATCAGGTTGTACAGTACGCACGCATCTGTGCGTTTCAATCAAGAACATTGACATACACGGAACGGCCATTTCTTCTCAGCGCACAAATCAGTTTCTAGTATGTACACTATTGCAGACACGTAGAACTGATTAGGGATAATAATCTGAATATCGTGCATAGACACGGTCACCTAAAAAATGGCAGCATATCCATGGAGTGAATGATGGAGAGTTGGGCCAAGCACCCGTCCGTCCATTCGTTCTTGCTTCCTTCCGTCTATGTGTCCGTCTGTGTGACCGTCCGCGCGTCCATCTGCCAATCCGTGCGTGCGTCTGTTCGTGCGTCCGCATGTCCATCCGTGCATCCGTCCCTGCGTTCGTCCATGCATCCGCTCCTGCGTCCGTCCATGCGTCCATCCGTCGGTGCAGCCATCCATGAGTCCATCCATGCATCTGTCTGTGTGTCCGTTCGTCTATCTATTCGACACTCCAAGTACCACCATCTCACATCTTTTCATATATTCCGCATATGCACCGCCATCCAGTGGACATTCTAAGGACTAAACGAGAGGTGGCACCCGCACACTTTCTTACGGATTGCGCTTCGTGTCGCCCTGACGACGACGAAGTGATTGCTTAGCAGATCGCAGTTTCAGTAGGTGCTCTCTTTTTTCACCTAATTTTAAGTGAACTTCGCGATTATCACATCCGTGTCCGTCGGTGATGGACGTGGACCCCCACGGACGTCCGCCAGTTACGGCGGCGTCGGCGGTGGCCGCATCCAGGAAGCGTACGGGACTCTACAGCGACTACGACAGCGAGGACACTCTTGTTTACTCAATGAGCAGCGAAGAGCCTTCTGACGACGACGATTTTAAGCTGGTGCTGAGCCGTAAAGCGAAGAGGCGGAACGTCAGAACATCTTCGTCATCGAGTACGTTGAATGACAGAGTGCCAAGGAGACCCGTGACAAACACTATCCTTTTTGTCCCTGAGGTACCGGACGGTAACATGAAGCGCCTCAACAGGCAATCTGTTTAGGTGATGCTGGAAGAACTCGTGCCAAACGATATCACAGACATCAGAGTGAACACGCGTAAGAACGTATTGGCCATCGACGTTTTGCATGCTCCGGCACTTAATGTGCTGCGCAACGTCAACGAGTTGGGGGGAATGAAAGTTCGCTCCTACATTCCTGTGAGCTCTAACGTCGTCACTGGAGTCATCTACGATGTGGATACTGCCATTCCCAGCTCCGACTTCGATGTTTTGGTCAAACCGGTAAATGAAGCCAGCGTCATCGCAAAAGTTGTCCGTTTGGGAAACTCACGCTGCTTGAAGATCATGTTCAAGGGCGACTCTCTTCCTTCACACGTAAAGGTGGGCCATTTTCGGCATTCAGTGCGACCTTTCATACCGAAGCCCTTACAGTGTTATAAGTGCATGAAGATGGGCCACGTGAGAAGCGTATGCGAAAATAGGACGGTGTGTTCTCGTTGCGCGGAAGCCCATTCTGCGGATGACTGCGAAGCAACTACCCTCAAATGTTCGAATTGTCATGGGTCACATGAAGCTTCGTCAAAAGAATGCCCCAAAATCCGAAGAGAAATAGCGGTATTGAAACAAATGGTCAGAGACAATTCGTCGCATCGAGAGGCTGCCAGGACCATCCGAAAGAGGCGTCACCGTCGCCGCAGACGCTGCATCGAAAGCACCACTCCACCACCCTTCTCTTCCACCGCCCTTGCTTCCCAGACCGAAGGCGGCCAGCGCGGTCAACAAACCAACGAGCAGCACTGTTGCAGATGAATCAGTTTGGCCTTCATTGCCGAAATCACAGCCACCTGCAAATCCCAAGCGCACATCGACAGTCACATCACTCCAGCCAGCCGCTGACAAGCTGCCTGAGGAGGACACAGAAGTCATCAAAATGTTCCGAACACTGCTGGATGCCATGCGAAAGCTGTGCAGCAGCCTGAAGTCTCCACTCGCTCAGAGTGCACTACAAGTACTGGATGCTCTAAGTCCAGTATTTGCAAGTCTCCAGTAGCAACCATGGCTCGACCAATTTTCTCCTTCCGCAACGAGGTCCGACAAGCGTCGATAATGCAGTGGAACGCGAGAGGCCTGAGATCCCGTATCTCTTCGTTCCGTCAGTATATATTCATGAATCGTATTCCTATGATAGTTATATGTGAACCAAACGTGCAACAACCTCCTAAACTTTCAGGGTATGAATCTTTCGTTTCTTCAACGTGCGAGGAATGCAGCAAGGTGGTTGTCTACATTCGCACAGATTTCACATATGTGCATCATTCAGTTCAACCGCATGATGACAATCAATATGTCTGCTTACGTGTTAAAAAGGAAAAAGTGTCATTCACACTCATTGGTGTCTACATATCACCATCCGGACGATTTGAACAAGACCGACTACGAGACATACTGACAACAACTACGGGCCCGTGGGTTATAACTGGAGACTTCAACGCACATCACTTAATCTGGGGTAGTTCGACGATCAACGCTAAAGGAAGAAACCTCGTGTCATTCGCTTCCAAGCATGACCTATGTTTCTTAAATGATGGCAGTCCTACATACCTGCGGGGCCTTACGTACAGCAGTTGCCTCGATTTGACTCTGGTATTCAGAAACTTCCGGTCGCAAGTGCACTGGTTTTCAGACATCGAAACGCATGGTAGTGACCACATTTCAACTTATATGCGAATAAGGGGTCTTACTAACTCCTTTCCTAAGACCACAATACGAAGAATTGATTGGTCCAAGTTTCAGCGACTCACGGAAAATACATGCCGTGAAGACCCTGACCAGAACTTGGAGGATGTCATCAAAGAGGCAATGAGGGAAGCTTCCTGTCTCCTCCCGTTCACCGGCAAGCGTTCAGATTTAGACGTTGAACTAGAAAAACTGTGCGCGCTTCGCCGAAGGGCGGGAAGAAGATACAGGCGGACGAAAGCAATATGCGACTTGAGGCTGGCACGACGCATACAGAAAAAAGTCCAACGACGTTTAGACAAACTTGAACATGAACGCTGTAAATCATTCTGCGAATCATTGGATCCCCGAAAGCCGTTGTCACGCATCTGGAGCACTATTCGTGGCCTGCGCTCGACTCCCCAACAAAGACATCCTTTCATGGCTTTAGCCCTACATTCAGGCCACACCCAACTTGAAGTGGCAAATGAGTTTTGTACGCGAATCGCTGGTGTGCCCGCTTCGTCTGCTGGCACCATTAGGAGTGTTATCCCTGAAACCCGCATCTACGAAATGGACAATCTTTTCACTATAGAAAAACTTGACGCATCTTTGGCGGCTTCCCGACGATCATCTTCACCAGGACCCGATGGCATCACCTACGCCGCTCTAGCCAACCTTCAACAGGAGGCAAGGGGACAGTTGTTAAGCTATTACAACCACTCATGGCTGGCGGGCAATGTTCCCCAGGATTGGAAGATAAGTCGACTTGTGCCACTACTCAAAGCAGGAAAGTCACCATTTGATTTCACATCATTTCGCCCTGTTGCCCTCGCAAGTTGCGTAGGAAAAGTCATGGAAAGGATGATACTTACACGCCTAGAATGGTACCTTGAGCGCTACAACGTATACCCAAACTGCATGACGGGTTTTCGGCGAGGTAGGTCATCTCTTGACAGCGTGATTGATCTCACAACATTTATCCAGCAACAGAAGAGCCTCAAGCGCATACCACTGGCACTCTTCCTCGACGTCAAAGGGGCTTATGATAATGTAACACATAAAGCTATCCTAGACTCGTTGGAAGTTGTTGGAATCGGTGGTCGGATGTTCCAATGGATCCAGGATTATTTGACGAGAAGGTCCTTTTTTGTACAAACCGCAGATGGACCTACCACCAATTACTATACCTCCCGTGGCGTCCCTCAGGGCGCCGTATTAAGTCTCACTTTATTTAACCTCGTGATGGTAGGACTTCGTGAAATTTTGCCAAGTACCATCCTCATATCCATATATGCTGACGATATTTGTCTATGGACTTCGGCTGTAACTCGTCTACAAGTACGTGCAAGAGTCCAGCAGGCTGCCACCTTGACATGCTCATATCTCCGCAAGCAAGGTCTTTCCGTCTCAACGGAGAAATGTGCATTAGTTGCGTTTACCCGCAGAACCATGACACAATACCCCGTTACCATCAATGGACAAAATATTCCATACCAGAAAAACCATCGATTCCTGGGTGTGATTATTGACAGGGACCTTTCGTGGAGTGCCCACTGCAATTACCTGAAGAGAAGGCTAACTTCCATTGTCCATATAATGCGGTTCCTCTGCGGAAAATCTTGGGGCGCATCGATAAGGTCAATGATGCAGCTATACAGAGCACTGTTTCTGGGATTTTTGCGCTACAGCTTGCCGTTAGTGGCAAGTACGTGCAAGACGAACATCCGCACTCTCGAAAGTCTGCAAGGACAAGCACTACGCGTGTGCTTAGGATTGCCGCGATGCACCTCAACCTACGGGGCAATTATGATCGCAAGAGAGCATCCAATTCGAACATACATCACCACTGACAATTTGAGAGCCCACATAAGACACCTCTGCCGAGTTCCTGGTCACCATGTTGCAGTGTTGCCACTTCAAAGACCACACGCGATCTTTTCAAAGATTATTTCTGCCCATAGAGGATGCCTCCCTTTTGGCTTCACTCCCGCAACAAGACCAGCGTCACCCCCGTGGTGCCTACAACAACCACAGGTGGGCCTCACTATTCCGGGAATAACGAACAAGAGCCATCATTCAACAGTGGTCCTACGACAGGTGACATTGTCGCTACTCAACGAAAAATACGGCCAGAGGACCCACATTTACACCGATGGATCGGTCTCGGCTGACAGCTCCACAGGTGCTGTTGTAATTCCGGCGTACCAGGTCACTATAAAGCTCAAACTGTCGCATAGGACAACATCCACAGCAGCGGAGCTTGCCGCCTTACGTGCTGTTATACTTTATATCGCGGAAGCCCGACCTCAAAAATGGCTGTGTTCTGTGACTCCAAGGCATCCCTTCAGAGCTTGCAATCAGCTTTACGACAGAGGGAGCATCAACAACTAGTGAATGAAATAAGAGAAGTGATTCACGAAGTTTTATTGAAAGGACATGACTTGGTGTTCCAGTGGTTACCGGGACATTGTGGTATTGTCGGTAATGACCTTGCTGATAATGCTGCCCGATCCGCCCACGCGGACTCCCAGACAACCCCGATTCCATTGTCGAGAACCGACGCTGCAAGGGGCCTTCACTCGTTCGCTAACACCATGTCGGAAACTTGGCTGAGTGACCCCAGTGTCAGGAACCGCCGCCTACACAAATTGGACCCATCGAGAAAGCTTCAAGTTCCATCGGACCTCTCCCGCCAGGATGCAACTTTACTGTGCCGCCTGTGGTTAGGAGTAGCTTTTACAAAGGCGTACTCTTTTCGCATAGGAATGGCGGATAGCTCCCGATGTGAATCGTGCGACACTGACGAGACAATAGAACATCTACTGTGTTCATGTGAACGTTTTGCGAGCGAACGCAATTTGCTACGCGAAACGTTGGAGACACTAGACAGTAGACCTTTTTTCGATGAGAAGATACTTGGCTCATGGCTCTACGCGTCCCTGGCCAGCAAAGCGACGCGGGCACTGCTAAGTTTTCTAAAGACGACTGGACTACGCGACCGCTTATAAGCGTGCAATGGACAAGGTCACACCTACATACAAGTTGCCCTTCACTTCTCTCTCTCTCTCTTCTCCTTTAATCCCCTCACCCCTTCTCCCAGTGCAGGGTAGCAAACCGGACGTGCGTCTGGTTGACCTCCCTGCCTTTCATTTCTTCCCTTCCTCCTCCCTCCTCCACGCTTCGTGTCTACTTCCCACCTTCAACCACCTCGAGTTCATGGTATATGCTAGTTCACTGCATTCATGGCACTGCGGCCGAACGCTCGCTAAACCTTTCTAAAACCAAGGAGGTTATGCCCAGCGAGTATAAGGTAGCAACCCTTTCTTGTCAGATAGTGCTCAATGTACATGCCAATGGCTGCTAAGGACGAATGAGAGACAGGAGAATTCGGCTTTTAGTTAACGCGCACGCTGCGATTTTTTCATTGTTCAACAACGCACAGAGGAAATCTCTCACCGGCACGACCTTGGAGGTCAAACTGTAAGACTGGTTACACACTACGACTACTACTACGACTACGAGGGACGAATGGGTGCCGCTATAAGGAGCTTCGCCCCTAAAATAGACCGAGTTGAGCAAGCCGCTTATAAGAATTTCTTAATCAACTTTACAAAACCATGGCGCTCGTCACCGAGTGCTCGACACGATCGTACATTTATGGAAAATGTGAGTTGCTTAGCTGTAAACGTGTAATGGCAGACAAGCCTATAAGTGTTTCTTGCGAAGGAGCACGTCGGCGTTTTACGCGCAGAACTGTGACTTTGGAAATGCTAGATGAATGCGCTACATCTCATTAAAAATAAAAATAAAATAAGAGAAAGATGAGTGCACCAGGGAATTGCCTCTTTCATCTCGTACGCGTATTGCATGCAAAATGCGCTCATCAAACTTGCTTATGCTATTCTTTATGTACCTGTTGCGTAGTATCACGACACTGCATGCATAGTATACCATGGCACGCTACGTTACGACGCAGCCGACAAGTACGTGCGTCGGTCGAGTAGGAGTTGGCGTGAAAGTTACTTTATGCTTCTGTCAGCCGAGTGCACGAAATGAAAAAGAACGCTTCGCGCAGCTCACCGCTGCTCCACGGTTGTCGAACTTCTTATGTGACGCACGGGTGGTCCGATCTTGTACATAGCGACACGTTGGCGTACAGCGCGTTTCCATTCAGCATCGGGGTAATGGTACTTTCTAATGCTGGTTATTATCCCTCTGCCATAAGCCACAACGAGAGACACCTTAGCCATTTTCTTCCTTCTTGCTCTTAAGTTCCCGACGCGGTGGTCCATAATGGTTATGGCACTCGACTACTGACCTGAAGGCCGTGGGATTGAATCCCGGCCGCTACGATAAGGGCGAGATACTGGAGGCCCGTGTGTTTACATTTAGGCACACGTTAAATGGTCCCTGGCAGCCGAACTTTCCGGAGCCGTCTGATTCAAAGTTCTTATATTGAAGTCGTGGTTTTGGAACGTAAAGCCATAACAGTTCTTATATTTCCCATGGCTGTACTTTGTTGATGACTGCTTAAAACATAAGTTCGTTAAATTAAGAACGCTCACCTCTGCCTCTAGTACTTCATTACGTGCTTCTTTTTCAATCTAAGAAAGAAATAAAGCAAAACGTAGAATAGTTTTTGTAAACGCGATGTTTCTGTTAGCGCATTATACCGAGTCTGATTTTCGGACGTGATAGGCGCTTCCTATTGATAAGTGCAGGAGCATTTCAGTGCCGATAAGCTTGGAGTTTTAGGAATAAATGTAGACAAAGAAGTAACACATTCAATGCGCAGCATATAAGACAACCATGAAAGACCAGAACACGCACATCGACGCTCTGATGCTGTGCTTTCTTGGAGTATCCGAAAAATTCCTCGAATGGTAAAAAGAAACGTTTGTTTACAACCTAATTGATTGATTGTCACGAATTTTACGTCAGTTAGTCTGGTTAGTCTTAATTTTCATTCATTCGTGACAGGGAAGACCACCAACCCAATTTTACCAATTCCAAACATCTTTTCTCCTCCTTCGCTCTAAAATAATTGGTATCATTGGAAAAGGAAATAATACGACAAGTATGTTAAGAAACACTGCTAATAAAGGTTTACTTCAAAACGCAAGAAAAGTCTATCAATTTTTTCGCGATTGCTGTTCGAACATACCGTTGAAAATTGTAAAACTGCAAAACAACGTTTGTAATAGACATCAAGTTTTTAGTCTGCATGTGGCCTTGGTTATCTTTTTCTACCCTACTTTGCATTCAGGGCACCACCGGCTGCGCAGCCATTGCCAGACTATCCAAACATATTCGCACAACAATAATAGGGTATTAGATAAACTGTCACTGCTGTCCGATATTATAATGCATTTAACACTAGCGTGTACATAAGCTGTGATGCCTATAATATTATTTCAGATAGGAACATGTGCTAACTGCTGGTAGTTGAAATGCATGTAAAACTATGAGTTGAACAACGAACTGATGCTTCAGCAGGCATTCTCAGATTATGTTTTCCTTGCAAGATTCAACCGTTGAAACTTGCACAGAGCAGGATGATTGTATAGTTAACTATTGCTTTCCGGGAACTGGCGTAGTGGCGTCTCTATGAAAGCCAGCGGGAAGCTCGTGAGACTGCCGGCAATTTCATCGCGCTGTATAAAGAAACAATGAAAACGCTCGTCCCATGCGAGTCTGCCGAGGTAATTTCCTCATCACTCGCCTCGCATGCAGATGGCCGCGGGAACGTGGGAGCATGACGTTATTTTCTCTTCTGGGAATAACAACTGCAATGTTTGGAAGCGGGATATAAATTGCGAGGCTTGGGAGCCCATACCTGCAGAAACGTTTGTGTTCTGAACAGCGGGTGGTGTTTGTTGAATGCGTGCCATGTGTATGTGTCTGCATTGAAGTGGGGTAGTCAAGCTTTATTCTTCATTTTTTTGCCTTTCGTTTTTCTTTACTAAGGAGCCTGTAGTCACCTTGAAAGGGAAGGGTGTCGCAATCTTGCCAGTGGGTTCCATATCATTAATGACTGCTTGTTTCGGTTGCCGCGAGATGACACGAAAAAAAAAAAAAAATAGGGGGACCCTTGAGCTTCGCCTTTAAGAGTAGAACGCGATAGCGGATTCCGGCCCCTAGTGCACCCTTCAACCGCTAAGTGCACACTTATTTATATGTTTTGTTACATACACACGAGCGCACACAAACACGCACACAGTAGATTGAACCAGCGCATGCTATTGTAGCCGAATGGGCTCGTTTTCGCCGTGACACCTGTCGAACAAAATGCGTTAAAGGGACCGTGAAACACTTTTTCAAGTAACTATGGAATGAATTCGCTAGAAGAGCTTATTGCCTCACGAATTCAACGTCGCAAAAATTTTAAGAATCCGTCCAGTGCGAGTGGAGTTCAAACATTCACACTGTACTTTAAGCAACCAGGTTACTCGACAGCTGAGACAAATGCTTGAAGTACGAAACGTGCAGGTTATTCACATTCTAAAGATAGAATCCGACAAAATACAGTTGCAATAACAGTACAGCAAGCGAAGAATCAACCCCTACATGCTCTCGCCCATATGAATATGGAAGCACGTAAGTCATTGAAGACTCATGTACACCCTTTACAGAAATTAATGGAGTTGGTTATGCTGGCCGCTGAAAAATTACGTCATGTTCTCCTGTCACATACGTCACCAAATAAAAAACAAAAATGTAGATAAGTCCGTTTCGCGTGTCCTGAGAAAAAGGTACCTATAGTTTGGAACAAACAAAAAGAAAACATCGCTACAGTAACGTGAAAGCACAAATTACTCATTGCGTTCACAAAATGGCTTCCTCTCTGCATCGCTTTAGTGCACGCCCCGCGGGTTGCAATAATACATGCGAGAGTAAACACTCAGGCTCAATCATGAGAACTTTTTTACAAGTCGGCGTGCGTTATTTAGTTTGCCTGTCTACGCAGCCTCCACCACATTATTTAAGGTATTGTAAGCTATATTGCTATGTATTTGGCTTTGGGCAATTCGAAAATAAAATTCGGGCTTGGATTGAATTGGATTAGAAGTTTACGGTCTCGCTTATGTATACACGCTCCGCCTTGTCCTTTTCCACCAATAAAAGGGCGGTGACATTTTTTTTTTTGTTGTGACGAGCACTTGGTCATATATCACCTGCTAAAGATGACTCTCTACAAAAATACTAACCTTAGGCGCCCTCCACCCCTCCACCCCCAAATGAAAGACAAGATAACACACGTACTGCTACGCGGACGTGCTGCTACGCAAGCTGTAGCCACGGAGCCACATCAGCATGCATGATTGTAAGAGGAATAAAAGATGAGGCAAAAGAATGCGTCAATGGCTTTTGGGTTTCTGTGGCGCTTGGTTCCCTAGTGAACGCTCGTTAATGGATGGAGGAAGGAAAGATTCGCAGACGTATTCCCCGAACTACGATCAGCGGTGGCAAGTTAAGAACAAGAAAACAAAAACAAATGTACCACATAACAACGGTGACGTAAACTAACGGCCGTAAGGCTGCCGCATGTCTCGATCACGATTTCCGTGTACTGTCTCCATCGCGTGGGTGCGTACACGTTTGCTGTGACAGGCTGGCAACCGGTTGCCTTTTGGGGAACGCGCAATCGATCACCGCGGAGGAATTGACGTCGAAAATGATACAATCACGGTCGTCACGGCATTGGACTTGTTTATGCCAGTTTCGAGTGGTCCCTAATGTTTTCGTGTACGGCTGGAGAATAGGCCAATAGTCACGCGCTTCGAGGTCACTTGGGATTCCACGCAGAGCTCGTTTCGCAGAAATTCTGGCATCGGTGTCGGCGTCGTTGCGTGGGAGCGAGAAATTATCATCTTGTGCGTGACCTAACAGTCGAGAACAATGCAAAAATTTAAATGATAAAAAATGGCAGTGGCTTAGCTCAGCTATGCCAGGATATACGTAGCGTTAGCAAAGCTTCAGCTGATTATTCTTAGCTTTCCAGAGTGTCTAGGATTAGCTTATCATGCTTACAGTTCTTCCAATGACACACACACGGTATACGTATTATGTGGCACATCTATATTTATTTTGCCGGGCAACTACTTCGGGATCCGATGAGTTAAGCTTCGCCGCTCTACTGCACCGTTAAGCAGCATTTGCACTCTCCTTCTCCATGGCTATACCACAGTGGCAAACGCCAGTCAGAGGTGCTATCAAGCGGCTCCAGTGCAGTGTCAGATGGCGACTGCAAAAAGAAGGCGCGCGCGTCGGCGTCCATATGTCTACCAAGGCTATGACGGCGCTCCTCTGGAAAGCGCACACCGGCGGCGGCGAGTCGCGCGCGGCCGCGGCCGAGTGCGAGGGAGGTGCCGGCTCCGGTGCGCGACACTACTGATTGTCTGCGCAGCGCACCGCGATACTATAACGAAGCCTGGCAACATGTTAGCGCCAACCACCGTCGTATACTATAATACGCTTCGCGTAGAAAAAGAGTAATGTAAATGCGGAAATGAGGCGGTAATTGAAAACACGCATTACACTCTTAAATTAATGTACAACCATCGCCTCGGTTCACCTTCTTCGCTTTGTATTCTTTGGCTTCCAACAAAAAGAGCAAATCGTGACCACCATTTCCGACTGACCACTGTTTGGAATAACTTCTTTGATAGGACGCGAGAAGAACTCCGAACTCTTTGGTGACGTATTTTCAAGTTGCGTCGCGTTATTGAACGAGATACTAGAAGCAGGGTATTGTGGCGTCTTATCAACCGTGAAATACATTCTGTGATTCACGCGCTTGGCTTCGGAGGCAATGGTTAATAGTGGCCTGAGAGCGCAGTAGTGCTTCATTTTTTCAGCACCTCGTGCAGGAAACGACTGATTGATTGATTGATCGATTGATTGATTGATATGTGGGGTTTAAGGTCTTAAAAGCACCATATCATTATGAGAGACGCCGTAGTGGAGGGCTACAAAAATTTCGACCTCCTGGGGTTCATTAACGTGCACCCAAATCTGAGCACACGGGCCTACAACATTACCGCCTCCATCGGAAATGCAGCCGCCGCAGCCGGGATATGAACCCGGAACCTGCGGGTCAGCAGCCGAGTACCTGAGCCACTAGACCACCACGGCGGGGCAGGACACGACTGCGACAGTCCTGTCACTGGCCATCGATCAGCGGTACGAGAGTGAAGTAAGGGCATCAACGACTTCCTGGACCCTGCCCAAGACGTCGACGCTTCCGTTTGGTGGCGCGCCGACAGATCTCACTACCTCGAGAAGACGGACATGGGTCCGCACGGATGTATACGAGTAAAAGCAAAAACTACTACAATAACGACCATATCAATGACGGTCGTCAATAAGGTCTTGTCCGACATGTAGTAGACACAACTAGCGCGTACTGTGTCGACAGCGTGGGAGGAAACTCGTATCGAGCTCTCCTGCCCTCTCTCCGAGTGAAAGGTCGTGCCCCGCGCAACTGCGGATGCAGCCTGGCTGTTATGCTGACCTGAATTGCGGGAGGCCATTGTTTCTGGACGGGCTCGCTTTCGGCTCCTCCGTCGATTGTGTCCGCATCTCCTTTTTCTTCCTTCGGACACTGACTGGTGAACTGTACGAGCACCATAAGCCGTTTGTGTATATTGGACGCGTGCTATAATAGCATGCTACGAGTTCTTACGTTGGACTAGCTAGGAACGGGACAGTTAAGCAGATGAAGTGCACGAAAGACAAAGTCAGGCAACTTTACACACCACACTTAGGCTGCAGGAGTTGATTGGCCGTATTTGTCTAAACAGCGCTTATATAACGCGTATCTAAGGAACGAGTGCAGGATGTGATACAGTGGAAGTTTGACGTCACGGACAGATAGCTGTGCCAAAATTCAAACTTTATTTTTATGTGCCGCGAAAAGCAAAATATTCTCTCACAGCAACTTCGGCCGTATAGATGCAGTGCCTGCTATATGTTTATGATGCGGGCTGAGGATTCGTTTTTTTTTTATACCTCACAATAAATAATGCATAGATACAGCCTTCGCCAACCAATATGTTGTGATCGAGCTCACCGAGTATCATTCGCGCTTCACTACAGAGCATCCACTGCTTGCTTCTTCGTGGTATGTGGTACTTGGATAGTGCAACCTCGGGTATTGTTGGACTCTTGTTTCCTGCTTCATTTTTTTTTCTACTTTCCCCTTGCCAAGTAAAAGGTAGTCATCCGAAGATTTCCTCAAGGCTAACTTTCCCAACTTTTTCTTTACCTTTCTCTGTTTACCTTACAAAAAGGGGCTTCTACCCGTTGGTGATTATGGTGCTTAATGTTTCTGCAACGAGCTTGTTTTGGTCGCAAAAAAAAAAAAAATCTATCCTGCTCACGTGCCCATCGTTGATCTGTTTTCCTGCATATCTCTGACGCTTAGAGTTGCCATCGCCAGCTGTCGTCAGTAACAGGCACTGGCCTAGCCAGGAAGTGGCGCACCAGGGCCATGTCTGCCCCCCCCCCCTTCCCCCTAATTATTTTGGTATGACAAAGAAGCACAAAATTACACTCGACATCTGCCTGCCTATTTCCCACTTCAAGTCAATATGATGCCGCCCCCCCTCCGCCCACTGCAAAAAAACACTGCTTATACGGCCCAGGTAACATGTAAGACGTCATGAGGGCATCGTCCTGTACCGCGGGACCATCGCTCCCCCTTTGGTGTGCGTGATGCACGGATTTATACCTCTATACGTGATGTTCCACCCTCTCCGTTGTCTAGGAGCCGCTGCTGCACTCTTTAGTAGCATGCAGTGTTCCAATTCGCGCAAACGCAGTGCACAATCTGTAGCTTATCTGTATATTGGTTCAGGGATAGTCTCTTGTACTTCGATAGATTTTTTTTTCTTTTCCTTAACATGTCGCCACGATAACCATCATAGTCATTTTGCAACGTTTGATAGAGAGAAAAAAACAAAATTCAGACAGAATGCAGCGTCAACAGTCGCGTTTTGCCCCGTGTCTCATTTTAAGCCGTCCTACCCGACATCGAATCTGTCGAGCTTTGATGCATGCTGAAGCTTTTTTAACGTATCGATTGCGTGTCACGATATTTGGCAGAACTTTGGAACCTGCTCTTGTGTATTTTGCGGCTGCATTATTGCTTACGTGGGCGAATTTTCGTTCCACTTCTTTTCGTTTACTGCACGTTGTTGGCGTAAACTGTTCCGTGAAGTGACGAGGGCAACAATTTCTGACAACATGATTCGAAAAATGGCCCAGAGATGGAGCAATACGCGAACGGCGCAACCCATTCAAGTTCCACTTGTGCTTGTAGAGTTGCTGATTTTCATGACAAGTGAAACAGAGAACGCTTGTGCGTCTGACCTGTGTGCCAATACTACCAAATATAGGGAGCTCTTACTTAACTGTTTTGGTTTATTGGTTTTATTTTCTGGATCTGCAGTTGTGGTATGATCAAACTAGAACACTGTCAGCTTGATCATGCCTGCTGTTTTGTTTTATAACGCCGCGTTACAGCGCGAAAGCTGGGGCTTTTCTGGTCAGTTAAAAGTAAGTAAAATAAGAGAAACTGAAGACACAATGGTCGTTAAGACCCACTCGTCACTTCTCCGCACTGGCAAGCGTACGACCTTGACCAACGGGAGTAGTCGCGGAGTTATGAATGCTGCATCATAAAAACAGCCTGGACAATTTCAGTCACTCAGTCACCCACACCTTGATGTAGCTTTCATGATGTAGCTTTCAGCTAGCTGCTATTTGAAAATCTATATGCACGCGTTGCATTTGTTTTCTTTCTTTTTTTTTACTCCAGTCTTTCTCACCAAGCGTCTCGGGAAGGGCTATAAATACTCCGCCGATAACGAGCTAGGTCATTATCGCCTCTGATGATCGCCGCTCTACGGGAGACCCGAGACAGCAGTGGGGCTGCCGGCGAGCGGACAAAACAAGAAAACAAAGAACGGACGTTACGCAGGGTTAAGATAAAAAACGGGGAGAAAACGAGAGGCACGTGAAAAGAGATGCAAAACCTATGCGAAAAGAATCGTTTGCATTAGCGCTCTACAGTACCCGTGCGGAGCCCGCAGCATTAATTCACCGAGGAGCAGTATTTATTAAGTCGGTGGTTGACTTCCTTCAGCCGCACCTCGTCGGCTGGGAAAGCTACCATAATAATGAAAATCACTTCTTTAGTAGACTCGACAGCCTTTTTTTCACGAACTTTCACGATGCAAAGAGGCCGCTTAGAAAAATGGGTGACCGTCGTCCCGTGCGAAAAGCACATCGTTCAAGGACGGCAAATGTTCGCAATATGCTTTGGCTAACCTTTCTTGCTCGCTTTGAGCGGCATGAGATGAAGTTCAAGTGATAACATCGCGGCAAACTTCGGCGGCGTTCCCTCATTCTGGCGGAGTTTAGTAATCACGTGCCAGAAGATCCTGTACAGGGCGAAGAAGTCGGCTGTGCTTCGCCGACTAGTGCGTTCTTATTTTCAGAGCAACGCAGTGGTTTCTGAGAAGCGCAGTAGCGCGGAGAAGTTCTCATTAATTTCTGCAACTCGTGAATCTGCACAACTTGCACGACGAGCTGTATACGCGAGCGTTTTTCGCCTTCGCCGAGTTAAGCCAATTTACTCGCATTCTCAACTGCACTACTGGCACATGCGGAGTTTCGTAACCGCAACAGTCTCTTAAACAATGGGTGTGCGAAGAACACCAGATGACGAATACAACAGGCTTATATTTGCGTATGATTCCAGGCTGCACAGAGTTGCGCGTCTAAGGGCGAACGAATTAAGAGCGACGCAGAAGCATACACACTGCAGGATTGTGTGAGGGTGCATCTATGCCGCTATTTTATTATCGTTCACATCTGGTGCGCCACATTGACAGCACTTGCTATCCAGTTGCACAAAACCTTCGTTTAACAAATGGATTCTATAGAGAGGATGTTATTTAGATGTAGTTTTGTTTATTTCCACCACTGTAATAGAATATGGTAACTTTCCGGCGCTAAACGAAAGCTGGCCAAAGGATACAAGTCATGTCGCTCAACAATTATCATTATTTGCACCCTACAGATAGTCATTATGTATTTTTTTCTCACGTAACTGCAGGTGTTGCACTTAAATGGCGCCACGCCTACTACGTGTGGCATGAACTACGCCGCAATTTTCTCAGTGATATGAATGCACCAGCTAATAGCAAATATCACGCTCGGTGGCGATAGTTTCGTGAACTGGCAAAGTAACCGCGTATATATGGGAAGGGAATGTGCACATGGATAAAACACACTCGGGAACTAATCTCGGCACTTTCTTTCGCGCTGCCTGGCAACCTCGACGCTCCTGAACGCTGGCCGCCGCTAAGGGTTCTCGATAATAGCCGCAATCGAGCTATACTGCTGAGCGCGCGTGTAATAATGACCGCCGTTTAACCCACGGAGCCATACAAGACATTACGTCCTCGTATAGTTCCTAACGGTCACACTCCGTTTCCTGTTTGCCGCTCAGAAGTGTGGTCGTCGTTCAGCTGCTTTCTCTATGAAGAAGCCAGCTTTGCGTAGGCACTGCATACACACTCGGGCGCGAGCCGCATCATAATGTTGAGAGAGAGAGAGAGAGAGAGAGAGAGAGAGAGAGAGAGAGAGAGAGAGAGAGAGAGAGAGAGACGTACAAGTTGCTTTGGCTGCAGGTACGATGCGGAGTCGACCCACGCGATTTGCGTTTATTGGCTTACTCTGTCGTCATGGAAGCGTTGGCTACTTTATTATCCGGCCCGATATCGATGGCGCCGTTACCGAGTGATTGCCGTACCTCAGAAACGTGAGAGGAACAGACTGAAAGGTGGCTTAGCCTTTACCGTAGCAGCCAGCATTGCGTATCGCTGCAACTCCCATATGTAGCCGTATAATATTTGCGCCGAAAGTCAGCCGATGTACGCGTGTGCGTGCGTGCGTGCGTGTGTGCGTGTGCGTGTGTGTGCGCGTGTGCGTGTGCGTGTGTGTGTGTGGGGGGGGGGGGGGGCTCCCGCGTCAACGAAAGAAGCACCCATGGAAAGCGTTTTGACTTTGCGAAATAAGCAAAATTTCAGAAAGTTTCAGAAGAAAACTAATCTATAAACATCAATGACAGGGCGAAGATTAAGCAGAAAGCCCCACCGCTTTTATGTCTGCCGTAGATTTAGAATTGGGGGGGGGGGGGGGGTCATCGTTAACTCAAATGCGTGAAGGAAATCAATGTAAAGGAAGAGAAACAACATTCAGCGCGGCATGATCGCCGCTAAACGGACAGAAAGAACAGTATGAACAAGGAGGTTAGCTATTTCTCAGATTAACTGGCTACCCTGTGCTGAAAAAGGGGCGTAAGAAATGAAAATAAAGGTAAGCTCACGTCTATGCCCTGCTCGATTACAAATACCGATGTTCCGTCCAACGGGATGGAAGTCTTGCACATGGAACGCATACAGAAACGTGGCCACGTCTGAATCAGCTGTGTCCTTTTCTGCGGGACACGTATGTTGAACACACCTACTATACGTTCTAGGGGCAATGCTAAGTTATGCTTGTCACTGCTGTATTCAGTGCAAATGCTTCTCTTAGACTGATCCGCATATATTGCGATTGTAACTGTAACAGTGCAAAGCAAGTCACCGATATTGCGAATGTGCAATCGAACGCCCGTAATAAACTCTTCCAGGGTAGTCCTGCTCCAACGTCCTTTCCCTCCTGCTCCCGTGCTGGCATACCACAATAATCACCTGGTACGCCCAAGAGGCCCAACAATTTAAAGCGCGCGCTGCACAATCATTCCTTTAATCATTCCTTTTGCAAACATTTACAGATATAACGCGTAAGCGTGCCTCCGTGTCGCAGCAGCCCCGCCGCGGTGGTCTGGTGGCTAAGGTACTCGGCTGCTGACCCGCAGGGCGCGGGTTCGAATCCCGGCTGCGGCGGCTGCATTTCCGATGGAGGCGGAAATGTTGTAGGCCCGTGTGCTCAGATTTGGGTGCACATTAAAGAACCCCAGGTGGTCTAAATTTCCGGAGCTCTCCACTACGGCGTCTCTCATAATCATATAGTGGTTTTGGGACGTTAAACCCCACATATCAATCAATCAATCCGTGTCGCAGCAGCAGCGCTCGCATGGCAAATGACAGGGCACGGACAACGCGCCCTTTCAGATGCACGACATCGCGGAGGACAAGCGTGTTTGCTCAGCGCCGCTCCTTCACGAAGATTGCATGGCCGTAAAATTGCTCTTTTTTTTTGCATTTCGAACAGACGCACGCGCGCTCGCATGTGCGGAGAAGCGAATGTCGAAACGGGTATAATGTATAAAAAAAGAACCACACCTCGAAGCTGCCGCGAGGTTCACTTTTTAAATGAGACCGATTCGTATCGCGCGCGCTGTTTGCAAAAAGAAGGCCAGTGTGCTTTTGTTCCACAACGCGCCTCGTTTCTCCGTATCAGTTTGCAGTTACCCTGTTATGTATACACGTGCGCTGCCTCTGATCGCATCACGTGTGTGCGCGAAGCGGGGAAGTTAGTTACGTTTACTTTTCTCATTCAAGCTTAGACGCGCTGTAGGCGGTGATCTGTATCAAAACACGGCTATTAGTTACGCCCTCACAGTCACGCGTCAAATGTACTCTGCGAAATATGCGACAAATAAGAGAGCTAAGCGTAAGAGAATGTCATGCATTCTCCGGTATCATCGAGTAAAGCTGTCAGCTTCAGCTCGAGGCACCAAAAGCCGTGATAGTTTTGCCAGAATCAATTTCCCAGCATGAAGTGTGCGTGGGAAGACAAGACAGATTATGCGGGGATCCTTAATATTATCATGTCGTACATTGTTTTTCTGGCCTTTTTTTTAGAAATTTCAAAACAGCACTGTGCACTGTTTACGCTATATAGAGTATTTATAAAATGAGCTTTTTTATCTCTTCTATACTGAATCATGTTAAAGCTACAAACGCCGAGCAGTTCTAGAATCATGTCAAAAAGACAAAAAATATATATGTACCAATACAATATTTAGGTGCTTGCGAGTTTGGTTTATGTGCATATATATATATATATATATATATATATATATATATATATATATATATATATATATATATATATATATATATATATATATATATATATATATATATATATATATATATATATATATATATATATATACAGCTGTGGATCCACGCCCTTATCCTCACCCCTAGCAACCGGAGCATGGGGTGCGGGAGAGAGTAGGAGAGGGTAGGAGCAGTGCTTTGCCACTCCTCTCGCCGTCTGTTGGTCCACTCTCTCTCCTGATCTCACCTTCTCTACTTTTGTAACTTCGAAGGAAGAACGTCGAGGCAAACTTGCTTTCTCTTTTGCCCCCGTGTAGGCTGACCCGCATGCGGAGCGATTCGGAAGAGTGGGGCTCGAACGCTGGGGGCTTGAACCAAGGCGGCCGGCATCTGCCGCTGACGGGGCCAAAGCGCGCTGCACGGGAAGCTGCCCTGCGAGAGAGCCCCGCTCTCGCACTTTCTCTTCTCTCGCTATTATCCCTTTTCCGTTCCCACCTTCCTTTCTTTACTGCGGTGTATCTTTCATTTCTCTTCCAGCACTTTGTTTACCTCCGATTCCAGCCTCTATGTACACAGCCCGTCCCGTTCCCACGCTCACAAAGCCGTGCACAGAGTGCGGGTTGCAACGCGACGAGCACCGTCTAGCGACGAATTCGTGCAATGAAATTGCAACTTGATGAACGGGTTGAACGAAATGTTATCTAGGTATTTGAAAGAACGCATTTCGCATGCCTCATATATCGATCGTTTCCGAAGGAAACTTGGCATCTGGAATCGAGAATCATGCCTGCAATGATCAAACTGAATTATTTAAATATGTGCGCCGATTCTACAATACAGAGACTTCGGTCAAAGGTAACCTTCCTGCTTCCTTTTTTTAAGATTTGAACACATGGTGATCCGACGATGTGTTTCGCACAAACTTCAGATCAGTGCCGTCTTTGTAGCTTATACCATAACAAAGCGTTATTGATTGCAATATGGAAGTTGCCCCGCCGCGGTGGTCTAGTGGCTAAAGTACTCGGCTGCTGACCCGCAGGGCGCGGGTTCGAATCCCGGCTGCGGCGGCTGCATTTCCGATGGAGGCGGAAATGTTGTAGGCCCGTGTGCTCAGATTTGGGTGCACGTTAAAGAACCCCAGGTGGTCTAAATTTCCGGAGCCCTCCACTACGGTGTCTCTCATAATCATATAGTGGTTTTGGGACGTTAAACCCCACATATCAAGCAATATGGAAGTAAACAATGCGGCTGCCGTTTAGCAAAGCCATGAGCCAATCGTGAAACGACAGCGGGCCCCGTGTCTAAGACTTCTGTCTCAAGCGGATGCATTCGGAAATCTTCGAAATTTGCTTAGTAGATATTTTTAGAGATAGTCATCGTATATGAACGAGGGTTTACTGCGCGCGTCTGCAGCTGTCAGCAACAGCTACGTTCGCGTGCGCGTATTCTTTTAAGTTATTCTTAAAAGAGAGGAAAGAAGATAAAAGCGAGTCCTGTAACTATCTGCATCGAAGTGCGACACCTCAACAGTGTCTCACGAGGGATGGAGGTAAGGAGGGATACAAAGAATTAAAAGGGACAGGGATAGGGACATGTAGGGACACAGAGACCCACAGACAGAAATAAGGAGAATATAGACACGATCGCAGGAGTCCGAGGACGGGGCACCACTCAGCGAGAGCCACATACAGAAATAAGAAGATAGGGAAGATGGACACGATAGCAGAAGTCCGAGGACGGGGCACCACTCGGCGAGAGCTTCACGGCGTCAGGAGATGGCGGAAAGCAGCCGGTCGGCATGAGCTTTGCTGTCGTCGGCGATCACGGGGGCACAACCGGTTGGCAAAATCCAGCGAGCCCCTAGCAACCGTAGCATTGGGTGTGGGAGAGAGTAGGAGAGGGTAGGTGCAGTGCTTCGCCGTTCTTTCTCTCGCCATCCACTGGTCTGCTCTCTCTTCTCCATGCGCCCCACTCCTCCCTGCATCCCACGCCTCTGTGCAACGCCAACGCCGAGCCGACAACACTGGAACTCCGCTCTTCTGTCCTCTCGCTCCTCACTCTCGACCGTTCGCTGGCTGGGTGCCTCTCAAAGTGATGGCAGAAGTCAGTGAAGGCGAATGTCTAACGCAACGGTGCCCTCTCTCGGCGCAAGAAATGCATTCACATTTCCTCACGATTCCCTTCGGGAAGGTGGGGGCTTTTTTGTCCGATTGTTTCTCACTTTTTATTAACTTTCTTCAAGTTTTATTTTTTATTTACTTTTGCAGCAACTCATATTTCTTATTTCCCCTTTCACCAGCATGGTGTACCCAGCCAGTCTAACAAACGGCTACCCTGCCTGCACCTTCGCCTATATTTTTTCCGTCATCTTTCTAACGCTACATTATGCAATAGACGCCTGTCGCTTGCCGCCACTGCACGTGAATGTGTGATGTAATCTCCCCAAACTACATGCAAGGATCTGATCTTAACCTAGAGCACTACGTGTGTTACAGGCGCATGGGAACGAGACTGCTCTGTTACAAGAGAACTATACCCATGACGACATTATACCCTTGAACGGCAGTGAAATCTCCCAACTGATAGAATACGGTGGCCATCGGAAGCTATGAGCGAATATCAAGTAGTTTGCCGCTTAACCCGTACCTTGCAGCGCATGCTTTCACTGCTCCAAGCGTATAGATAGACGGCCTTTTATTCATAGAGAGCGTAATGCAGGCAGTCGGGCTGTCGGCTGCTGACCCTGATCGCAATCTGTTAACTGTATACACACCCTGCTGTATGTGTGGGCGCTTTGTATGTACGTGCGGTAAGCAGTAGGTCGCGCGTGTTTTTCATCGCTGTTTCTTTGTGTAAGTAAGGGGTTGAAATCGGATGATGTTGTCCTGCGTCCGAAAGGAACTGTCGAGGGAATAGAGTCGTAAGTGAATGTGTTTATTACGAATTACATTTGCTGCTGGCCAAATTCACGGGAAAGAAATACAGCGGGAAAAATTGGTTCAAACGAATTATAGCAAAAACTTGCTTATTTAGTTTTTTTGTTTTCTAATTGAATTATACATGCGCCTAAACGCGCCAGCATGCGCGAGAGAGCATATGCTCATGCGGGTATGCAGATGACTTATATATTAAATGCCCTCCAATCTCTCCTTTACAATACAGATTAGTAAGCCGAATTCTGATATCTGGTTAATCTCCAGACCTTCCTCTTCATAGATATCTCCGTTTTCTTAAAATGCACATACCAAACTTTTTTTCGGCAATGTCAGAAAACGTTGCCGATCGAGATAGTCTAACACTCAAGGTTTATGACGCTGGCTGGCAAGTGCAAGTAGCTTTATTACTCCGTCTCCTCCCCCCCCCCCCCCCCCCCACTCCCTCTGATGTCGGCGTCAGCACGAGCACTGGTACAAAAGGAGAGACAGAGAGCTCGACACATCTCTGAAAATCCACTCACACCTCAGATCCTAGAGAGCATTTTTTTTCTGCGTCAGTCAGTTTGTGAGGCTACAGGCTCCTTAAATGAAGCCACTGAATGATTACTTGGAAAAGTGTTGCAGGTTTGCTATAAGTGTCAACGTTTCGATAAATAATGAGGTTCTGCTACCCAGATAAGGCAAGAATTTTAGGACTCGGCGAAGTCGGGATTCTCGGGGAATTGCACTGCCTCAACCCTGCAGTAAGCGAGCGAATGACTGGGGGCACAACATTACAATGCGTAACATTGGCCACCTCAAGCTATGCCTTAGAATGCCTTCTCTAAGTACACAGTTGCGAAATGCCCACTACATGCACTTCCAGTTGCTTGGCACGACTACTGAACAGACAGCGTGTATGCGATACAGTAGCAATGCTGTACATTATTTTTGTTGCTGCTCTCTTCAATGCAAGTGCTTCTCTTAGAGACATCCGCATATTTCAGTAATGAAGTTGAAGTTGAAGTTTATTTCTTAGGCAAATGAAAAGCGGTACAGCAAAAGAAGATGTACAAATTGCGTATTTGCCTAGGGAACCAGCGAAAAGGCACAAAAGCCTGACAAAGCGCCTGACCCCTGTACACCCAAAACCCATCAAAACAACACAAAAATCAGTGTAAAATTAAACATAAATGTATTGCTACGTGCAAATCACATCTGTGCGAGGATAAACAAAATATATGAGAGAAATTCGCTCAGGTAATGGCACCCACAAAGCATCAACGGGAACAACTAATGCAAAACAGTTTATAAAATATACTCAAACGTTAATGTGATGTACATTAGCATCCATAAAACACAAAACATAAAATTTTAATTTTACTGCAACTGTAACACTGCAAAGCAAATCAGTGACCTAACGAATTCACAATCGAATGCTCGAAATGAACTATTCTACCCCACTCGAGCTTTAACTTGGTTTCCCTCCTGCTCCCGTGCCGGCATACCGCAATAATCGGCCGGCACGCCCAAGAGGCCTACAATTTAAAGTGAGCGCTGCACGACCATTCATTTCGCAAACATTTACAGATATAATGCGCAAGCGTGCCGTGCATTCGTGTCGCAGCAGCAGCGCTAGCATGGAAAATGACGGGGCACGGACATCGCACTCTTTCAGATGCGGGACATCGCGGAGGACAAGTGCGTTTGCTCAGCGCCGCTCCTTCACGAAGATTGCATGACCGTAGAATTGATCTCTTTTTTTTTTTGCATTCAGAACACACGTGTGTCTGCTCGTATGCGCAGAGAAGCAAATGTGTAAACGGGTATACAATGTGAAAAATAACCACACCTCGAAGCAGCCACGAGGTTCGCTTCTTAATGAGACCGATTCGTATCGCGCGCGCTGTTCGAAGAAGCGAGGCCAGCGCGCGTTTCTTCCATGGCGTGCCCTCTTTTTTTTTACTATTACTGCACAGTTATCCCGTTGCGTTCACGCCGCAGTCTCACAGCACATCGCCCGTGTGAGCAAAGTTACATTTACTTTGCTCATTTATTATTATTATTATTATTATTATTATTATTTCGACATACTGCCAATCCCATCAGGGATTTTAGCAGGAAGGGCGTGAACATAAAAATTCGAATAGGTACACAATAAAGACATACATCGCGATAAAGTACAGAATGAAACTAACAGAATCGGATCATTTAACAATTTCAGATCAAAGAAGGCATAAAACATTAGTGTAAAGAGAAGTTGTCAGAACAAAATAAATGCAGCGACTTGGTTGACACATTGGTTGACATATTGGCATATGCATCAAGAAACACAACAAGAAATCACAGCAATAAGAAACTACCCTACAATATGGCAATTTGGACTTAATGTGGAGGATGCAACACGCAGGGTTATTGTACCATCTCGGCCAAGTGTGTAACATATTCTGCAGCATCTTTGAGCACTGATTGCTAAATAAAAGAGCTAAATGTAAGAGAACTTCTGTAGTTGTGTGCTATCGTCAAGGACAGTGGTCTGCTCCAGCTCGAGCCGCAAAAAAAAAACTGCTAATTTTGCCAGAATTGGTATCCGAACACTAAGTGCGCGAAAACAAGGGAGATTAACCAAATGATCAGGATTAATATTGTGTCTTGTAGCATGTTTCTTGGGTTTTCTTCTCTATTTCGAAGCGACAGCGCGCGCTGATTACAACGGCAAGTTTTCTATCGAGTATACCTTGTCAATCAAAAGTGGAAGAATAAAAAATGTACCGATGAAATATTCGGGTGTTGGTAAAGTGGCTCAGTGTACATATCTATACTGGAAACACCGTAAAAAAATCACAGCACATCCAAGGACTGAATGATGATGAGTGGGGCGAAGCTTCCGTCACTTCGTCACACTTCCGTCCATCCATTCATCCATTCGTCCGTCCGTCCATGCTCCCGTTTGCCCATCCGTGCGGCCATCCGTGCGTTCTTCCGTGCATCCGTCAGTGTGTCTATCCATGCGTTGGTCCCTCTGTACGTACGTGCGTCCATTCATCCGTTCGTCCTCGCGTCTGTCTATCCGTCCATGTGTCCGTGCATCTGTCTGTCTTTCCGTCCGTTCATCCATCCTTCCGTCTGCTTGTATATCTGTCCATCCGTCCATCCATCCAGTTAGCACTTCAAGTACCACCATCTCGCATCTTTTCTTCATATACATTTATCATATAGAATTACCGCCATCCAGCGGACACTCCTAGAACCAGACGAGAGGTGGCTACCTACCACTACTACGACATACATCGCGGACGCACGACCCACGGCATAAGGAGCTTCGCCCCTAAAAAATGGCAATAAAATCGGGCAGCTATTCTGCTTTTTTATTCTTGTTCGCACATTTCTCGCGCTTGTGCAATAAAGACTGAATTACCCGAAGTAATGTTATGGGAACACTCAGACATAAGTTTTACTGATCTCACAGCAGCTTCCTTGATCATCGATGCTCTGCGTTGTCTCGTTCCGTCACCAAGCGGTGCAGCCCCTCGTACCTGGTCTCCCCTTCCTTGCTGTTATGAACGCCGAGCCAAGGCGCACTGCAACGGAAGAATGCCGGAGAAAACCCCCTTTCTCTTGACCCCCATGAGGAGGGGTACGGACGAGAGGGGCTAGAACGCTGGGTGCCGGAACCAAGGAGGCCGACATCTGCCGCGGATGGGACCAAGGCGCTGCACGGGAAGCTGCCCTTCGACCAAGCCCCGCTTTCGCACTTTCTCCCCTCTCGCCCTTATGCCTTTTCCGTTCCCACATTCCCTTTTTTACTGCGGCTTATCTTTTATTTCTTTCCTAGCATAATGTGTTCTTCCGATTCCAGCCTCCTCCTACACAGCTCATCCCATTCCCACGGACAGAAGGCCATATATATATATATATATATATATATATATATATATATATATATATATATAGTGGGAGTAATAATTCAATGGGCCAGTTAGTCTTCGTGAAGGTATGGGATATGGCACAACGGGAGCGTTGTCAATAAGGATAAATATATTTATTTCCCAACAGTTTCGGGAGGGGACCTACCTTCATCAGGGGATCAGGGGATAGTTATATATATATATATATATATATATATATATATATATATATATATATATATATATATATATATATATATATATATATATATATATATATATATATATATATATATATAGGGACACAAAAAAACGTTAGTGGCGACGTCACCTTGACGTTCTTCGACTAATCGTCATGACGCCATAAATTTTAGGGGCGTCTATTGCCCAAGTCGCTGCTAAACGGCAGAAGTTATGCACATTATCCACTTAGGAGGCCATAGGCTCGGCGTACCAAGTTTCTGTAAATTTCGCTGAGCCAGTGCGTTGAACATATTGTGACATGGTATGAAATTTGTGACGTCACGTGTGAAGACTTTGGCATGAGATTAAAAACTGAAAAGTTTAGCCTTGATTCTTTTGCAATTATAAAGCTATGGTGTTTAAGTTACCGACAGTGGAGTTTTCACGCTATAATCTATCCGTCTAACATGTCTTACTGTTCCTCTTTAGTATATCATGAAAAGAAAACTATTTTTGAAAGTGATTATTTATTTCACGTCCTTGGCCAGTTAAGACTCCTCCCCCATTTCGCGTGAGTTGGCTTTCAATGTTCATTTAGCGTCAAGATCAGAAAATGTCGGCTAAATATGACGGGCGGACAGCAAAGCCGCATGATTGAGCGCCACTGCGAATTATATAAAAACAAAATAAGGTTATAAGAATGGGGGTGCGGCATAATCAATGACACGGGATGTGCTCTAATGAAAACTTGACAAAGATTAAGAGAAAGAAAAGCATGGCAAACGAGGCAGCTCATCCTTCAAGGACGTGAAGGGTGCATCGCCTGACCACAGAAAATGGAAAGATTAAAAAAAAATACACGGTTATTTCGCACTCGAAGATGACGGCAGAGCAAGCGAACAAAGAGCCGGTAAGAAATTAAAGGAATAAACGTCTACGTTGCGTGACTTGGCCGCCAGACCACCTCAGAAAAAAGCCGTTATTGTGGAGGAGGAACCTTCGATAGACGCTCTGATCGAGACCGCATAAATCATGCACGGGTCGTGACAGATTCTATAATTTAACATCCACTACCTCCTTTTAGCACGCAAGTCATAGCACAGTGACACTTTTACGCCACACGATTAAAATATAATTAAGAAGCATGCTTATGAAGCATGCTTTGTATTAACTCGCACTTAATCTGTGTATCGATAGGGTCGATAGCTTTGGAATTCGTAGAAAGTAATGTTACCAAAAATTTCGCGAAGTTGAATACTCGTAAAACTCAGTTCATGCATCACGCAGAAAATACCGCTCAAGACGAAGCTGAAACATGCGGCCTCGGGCGGCCACAGTTGATGGAATGCGGGATTCATACTCCGAATATTTTTAATTTTGTATAGGTTTATAGACGCGCACACACATGAACACAAGCATGAACATACGTAAATTATGGTTTAACCCATCCCCTCTCCAGGAAAAAAAATCTGGCTGCGTTACTGCTAGAGACCACACTTTTCATCGCTTGTTAATGGCATGCATGCGGCTATCTTCGGCTTTAGGCTACGGACCATGTGACATAAACGACTGCGACAATTTAAGGCCCCTCCTTATGGCTTGCTTGCTGCAGTGGTAATTGGCTTTGACATAACAGAACCCGTATAGTCCCGGTACTGGCAACGTCGGCAAGGGATAAGTGTGAGGTTCAGACTACGTATTCTTGGTCTCAACGTGGTTGAGACAGTAAAATAATCTGGTTGGTATGCGAGGTGCTTAATCAAGATCTTCCCGCCGATTTGAGAGAATACCGACAAAAATTGTAAAGGCTTGATCTGCGCCATTGCGTTATTAACGCGATGAAAAGCGCTCGCGAAGTGTGTTTCAATTACCGCCACTTGACGCGTGCCTTGATTGATTAATATGTGAGGTTCAACGTCCAAAAACCACCATAAGATTATGAGAGACGCCGTAGTGGAGGACTCGGGAAATTCCGACCACCCGGTGTTCTTTAACGTGCACCCACATCTGAGCACACGGGCCTACAGAGTTTTCGCCTCCATCGGAAATGCAGCCGCCGCAGCCGGGATTCAATTCCGCTACCTGCGGTTCGCCAGCCGAGTACTTTAGCCACTAGGCCACCACGGCGGGGCCCGCGTGAATTCCAAATAACACATTAGAATGACAACCTTCGATTCGATGTTGTGTTTTCGCCTTTTTGTTCTGAAAAAAAAAAGCAACTTTAATTACATGAAACTTGATGTAACGGTTGCTTTGCGCATGAACTCGTTTAATGACACTGCTTCTACGTATAACATTCAAACGTGGTGTTTAAGAACCATCAATTAGAAAGAAAATTCTTCCTGTGCGTGACCGGTACCTTCAAGCGATACGAAGTCTCTAAACGCGACCTTGTCCTTGTGCTGTGCTCGGGTGTCAGTATGTCAGATATAACTTCGCTGTCTGTATATACAATCTCGACCTTGAAGCCACCAAGAGGCGTATGCGTGGAGCAGGGGCAGTGGGCGACATTTTGCGAGTGAACGTAATGTGTGGGAAATGTGCAAACTAGTGAAGTGCGAATCTATAAAAAATTCCTGCACAATTATGTATACGTCCTCCAGCAGCTTTGATAAGGATTCAACAGACGCGTGTTTACAACGCAAGATGGCAAGCGAAACGTCCTGTCAACACAACTTCCGAGCGTATGAGGCAAGTCTTGGCAGTGGTCCCAGCACCGGTGAGAGAAAGTGATGTTTGTGCCAGCATCGATGGATCTTCCCGTAAGACGACCTCGCATTCCAATTTGATCAAGGCCCTGCCAGCGCCATGCATGCGTACACACGCCTTGATTGATGCATTGCCAATAGGTGCGGCCATGAAGTTATCCGGAAAATTTGTATGGGATGAGGCCTTCGAAGATGCAGTGAACGAGAATCCCCTCGATCAGAGAACTCTCAATGGCAGTCGAGATGCGTACGGATTAAAAAACGCCGTCTCGACGGGCAGTTGCCTCCTTCTTTTGATCCCGGTATATAATTACAAAGCGTTTAGTCTCGCTTTTAAAAGAAAAAAAAATGCCACTATGGTATTTTGTAAATCAATTAGGCTGACTTAATAGGGACTACGAGAATGTGATTAGAAGTCTATTGTTTCCTTTTGCTGCAGTTGAAAAGTTCAAGATACACTTGTTCGCGGCTTCTAGCCACCATACAGCAATTAGACACTGTAGAACATGCCCGATGATGCCCTTTGTCATAGCGATGGCTTCTTATACGAGATATAATGCTTAAACATGTGAAAAAAAAAACATGTGGGCTCCTTTTTATATCTTTATTTGTGGAGTGTATAAGTGATAGGAAAAAGATGTTCTACTGGAGATCATTTGGCAATCTGAGTGATATCTATTGAAATGAATGTAGCCTAAGAATGGCTGAATGATGACTGAGTAGTATGTAAACCTGTATGAAGAAACAACATCCTGTATGATTCAATATTGAATATATGATGGGGATTCGGAGTGTCGCCTAAACGGTTACTTTCATGTTCTATGCTGGTTGCCTAAGTACCAAAAGGTTTGAGTATGTGTCTGACAAGGGCTTGTAAGGGTCGCCGTAATGTCTGTTATACCGGCAAGGTATTGTCAAGAAAACACGCTCGTACATTGAAACGCAAGCCACAGACACGCTTAATTGTGCAACCCGAAGTGAGAAGCATGTTAGTTGAACCATGTCTGGAGAGTCCTTGACAGGCCGTCGCTTCATTGGCGTAGAAGACAGAATGGCCGTATAAGATTCTGCGTAGCTTGCGCATGTCTGCTGAGAACTTCCCCCTTTGGCAACGGCCCATGGTTTCAGATTCGAGAACGCTCAATCAAGCCCACGCTCATATAGACAGCTGAAATGACCAGAGATTATCCATTTAAAGACATCATGCCATATCCACGGAATGAACGATGATAAATGGGTGAAGCTAGAAAGGGGGAGATCATCGGTAAAGCGTAACTCTCCCGTGAAAAGTCAACCCTTTACATCATCAGAAAGACATAAGATTGTGCGTATATTGTACAAATAAACTTTCATTTTGTTATCGTTCGTTTGTTGTTTTGTTTCTTCGTTTGTTCTTTTCATTTCCTCGTTGTCATGGCGGCTGGATTGCGAGGTGCTTTCATTATTACGGCTTTATGGTCCGTGAAATGAAGCATGATAGGTTCTTGTACTGACTTCAGTGGGAAGTTTGCAAACACAAAGTCTATGCACGTCCCTCGGATCGTGGTAGGTTGCATATGGATACATCTGAGTGCGTATTTGGAAAGTACTGCCCGATGCAGTCATAGGCAATGAAGTCCGTCCGTTTGTTCGTCCGTCCATCAGTCCGTGAGTCCATCCGTCCGTTCGTTCGTACGCATTTCTGTCTGTCACTCGCAAGCGCCACCTGCTGAGTGAGTCATATATACAACTATAAGGTGGTTACGAACCGGTCACAAAAGACAAGCATGGACAGACCACCCGTTGCTGCTGATTCAATGGACCAGTTCGAGTATCGGTGACGTTCACTGGGGTGCGGTGCTAATCAGAAACACGGTAATTGGGATTAGACTGAGCTTCGCGAAAGGGATATATAGCTACTGGAATATAGAGAAAGATTCAAGAGGGTACAGTGCAATACACGGTTATTGCCGCCATACATATATACACGCAATTGGTTACTCTGTTAACTATTTGTTCCTCCCGAGATCATCAGCGAACAAGTAATACTCGTGCTGGTTTTGTTTTGATAGTAAAATTGGCACACTCGGGGCCACCTTCACGCTTGGTATGCGGCAGGTTTTCACATGCGTTTCTCGATGTATTGCTCTTTATGGTTTGTTTCATTAAGCCTGCTGCAGTCACGAAATGTGTTGAACAATTTGCTATGTGCGCCGCAAGCTGATTGAAGCAAAACAGTATTGGGTTACGCAGAGTTTGGAAGAAGAAAAATGCATTTATGTGATAGTCGTTTCTTTGATTTTGTTACAACTTTCTCCTGACTTGGATTTTGACCAATACGCTTTTTTTTTGGCATCGGACATCCGACATCTGTTAATACAGAGACTGACTTCTCGCGCGTTAACTCCTAAGTATGCATGGTATCGACATTTTTTCAGAAGTCTTCATGCTCTGTCGCGTTTACAGATCTCTTCGAGTACCGTGAAAGGCTTTGGTACATCTAAGAGCTTCGGTTACTTTCTCTATAAGTCAGAAAGAATTAGATCGTGTTTTGGGGGTGCGTTATACTTAGGGTGACTATAGATTCGGGCATTCTTATCTAGACAAATTTGCCAAACTGCGAAATGAGAAATGGACCCCTTTCATACTTCAAAACAGCGAGAAATAAACACAGAAACGTACCAGCTTGCTCGCATTTCCTACTGAACCCTTCGATACTCCTAACGTCACACTGACGTGCCTGTATTGGAGATACGGATAGAACTAGAAAAAAATAATGGCGATTTGACTGTCATTTTATTTTATAATAACGCACTTATAATCATCAAATGGAAAATGCAAAATTGTTTATTACATAAAAGTAAAAAGAAGGGTCAGAATCCGGTGGGCTGGGCCCCTATTCCAGCGATCAACTGGCCTCAGCAGCCCACTGCGCCTCGTCAAGGAGCGCCACTTGGGCCTGCTTTTCCTCTCTGGCGAGCAAGGTTTCCCACTGCTCCGTCCTGAATTTTTGCTCCGGAACCTGAGGCGTGTTAATTGTGAGTGGCCTTAGCTCACATTGACACATTGCCATGTAATTTGAGCAAGTGTTGGCTTTCCTCCGCACGACAGGCAAGAACCAGCTCAACGGTTGGGTGGATTGCATGTATTAAGCGCAGGTGTGGATATGTATCTGTCCGCAAGCGGTGCCACCCATGCTCTATTTTTACACTTAGCCAAGAGTGGGGTGGGGAGTGTTGCCGCCGTTGTTGACGCTGGTGTTCCAAGATATCTTGAGGAATGTAGGGAGCCTGGAATAGCGAAGGATAATCGAGAGATTAACAGCAATAGCTTTATCAAGGAGTTTTTCATTTGCCTGAACTGATTTATTGCCTGCTCTAAACTATAGCGCGCCCTTTTAAGCTGGCGAGCCGGTCGCTCAAGAAGACGCACGGTGAAAATTTTCTACTGATTAGAGCTCCGTAAGCGTGCTCCATCTCGGCCTGTCATAAAAGGCGAGAAAAGGAACCTGATTGCGCAACCTTATACGTAACTGCGTATACGATGCAGCGGCTGCGCCAAAATAACCGCGAAAGTGCGCGCAGCAGTCGTTCGCTGTGTGTGAAAGGGCCTGCTGAAGGGCGAACTAAACAAACTGGAAGCAAGGCTGCGCCTTTGAAACTTAAGCCTGCGGCGAGATTGAGGATCTCTCTCGCGGAGCTCGAATTAAAAACAAAAAAAGATACGTTTTTCCCGACGTTTGTAATGACGCTCGAAATCGGCGCTCTCCTCGAAGGCAAGATGTACATGAATAAACCTATTCGTACCACACATTCGCGAAGAGGGCTTATAACCGTTCGCTCGGCTTTTCGTGGCACTAATTAGAAATAACTTCTCTCAATAAAGTGTCAAATAAGCTACGCAAAACGACGCTGTTGAGTGACATGTTGCAGACCAGAAACAGCTTCAAATGAAGGCACCTGCTGGCTGCAGGAATACTGCGCACTTAAATTCACTATGGCGTCTATATGGAAGATTAGTGCTCGGGTAAGTGGGCTCTCCGTATTCGTGGTGCGGCACCACCGTAATTTTACTACTGGTAAAGGTAATAGATGGAACAGCACCTATGCAATATGCTATACTATAGCACCGTCATTTGGGTAACTCACGTGTTGTTCAAATGGCTAGTGGTGTATATTTTCCAATCAGGCGCCTGGTTGTGCACGGGTATCTTAAAAGCTGGTGCCATAATAACGTGCGAAGGCCTTTGGGTGTGTCTTGCCTGCCACAATCTTAACTGTTAAAATGGTCGGGCATTCGCCGCTGCTGTGGGAGGCGGAAAGTTGCTGCCGTCGGGTATATTTAGGTAAAATGGTTACATGCGCGCTTGTGGTCTAGTGCTTGGCAGAACGAAGTTTCTAGCCCCTTGCGAGCAACACGCTGCTTCTGCAAATTGGAGGCTTGGGACTGTCAAATCCAGAAGTACAAGATCAAGCGTTTCTCCCTTAATAGACACAGAAATTCATAACAGCGTCTGCGCTTGAAAACCTCGTACAATAGTGGAAGTAAGAACTTGGACATTTCATCTTTGGTCACGGCTCTGCTGTGTTCCTCTCAGCTGCAGGACATTCAAGTTCGCGCAAGCTCTCAGTTAGATGCGAATTATTGATGTCATATAGCATTTGGAAATTTAAGCTTATTATTTTCATTACGTAAACACGCTGTGGGGCTCATCTTGGGCTGTTGTTTCTCTAGGTTTAGTGGTTGGAAAGGGTGTCCTGTTTGCAATATGACGAATACATATTTTTTAAAAGACGCTTCAAGGACGTACGTTTGGTCGTCGCTATAGCAAGATGTGGTTGTTTTGCTAGTTCTTAGGTCACAAGACTGTTCATTGGCCATTTTGCCCGATTCCGCTAAGTGCAAACGCCTTTCATGGGTACTTGTTTCATTAACGTAAGCAGAAGAGAACGCACGCACGCACGTGCGCGCGCTACACGGCAGGCTTAGGTACCTTGGGAATTACAGGGGCGCACATTCTGGCACGGCTCTCTGCGGGATAAGCGGCAGTCATTTTCACGCACATGATCAACTCAATTGCAGCCATTATCGAGAGACTTTAGCGACACCACTCGTTCACAGGGAGCCTGAGGTGGCCAAGCAGCGCGAAAGAAAGTTCGGAGATTGTTTCAAGGGTGTGTTCTATTCACGTTCCCTGCCTATATAGACAGTTACTTTGGCCGTTCGCGAGATTATAGCCGCTGGACATAATATCTGCTGTATAATCGGGGGATTATTTTCTTCAGCAAATGTCGTGTGTTAAGACAATACAGCGTAGTTCATGCTACACGTAGTTGCAGTGGTGCCATTTCAACGCAAGAACACCTTCTGATACGGGAAGGAAGGAAGGAACAGGATAGAGGGGCAGGGATGTTAATCAATCTATAGAACAACCGGCATGCTACCCATTTACGGAGGGAAAATGAGGGGGTAATAAATATAGAAAAATGTAGAGTGGGGAGAGCATTCATACACAGCATTAAACTCCTAACATTCACAATAACCCCAGTCTATAGCCACCGGTGCAACTCTGATGATTTCAAAAAGTTGAGCACCACCTTCGTCGTTTTCACCCGCAATGAACTCTCAGAACGACATTCCAGAATGGTTTCCGTCGTCACCGGTTTGTGACATATGCGAACCATAGCGACTACCAGTGGTTTTCTCTGAGCATCCCAGCCATGCATAACAGTCGCAGAAGACGTTGTGTAACGTCTTCTCGCTACCACATTTCTCACAAAGAAAGGTTGTCAGCCATTTCGAAGCGAAAAGAGGACGACTTCGTGAATGCCCCTTTTAGCCATAAACGGCAGAGTGGAATCGTTTCGGCGCAGTTCAGTATATAGGTGACCGAAGGCGTGAAGTGTTCAGACTGCGGTTGTGTTGATTGCGCAGTCTGCTTGTTGTGTTCCAAGTGGAAAAAGAGATTTCTCGTGCGACCACTCAAAGTAGATTTATTGATATGTGGGATTTAACGTACCACTCAAAGTTGGCTAGCAGCGTCTTGATTGCGCTATTGTTTCAAGCCTGTCGCCTTGAAGAGCTGCTTGAGCAGCATTGTAGGCGTGTTGATCGCCTATCACGCCGCAGCGCCACGGAAGCCACTGAGATGTGACATGGTGTCCTTTCTCAAACGCAGCGTCGAGGAGATAGCTAACATCGAAGAACGACTGCTCGTGTGGTCCGTGCCGCAATTTTAAGAGAGAGACACCCAACGTCATCGACGGCTGCGCCTTGCCGCGGTCTTCGCGATGCACTTCTGGTCAAACGCGAACAGCTTCAACAATGGTCAGTCTTCAGTAATTCAAAGGCAGCTCTGCAATGTTTGCAATCAGCTGTTACGGGGAAAATGCAATGACTGCCTCTTGGGTGCAGGTCATGGTAATTGTTGAGTGCCATGACTCGTCTCTTTTGCTGAACTGTCATTCAGCGTCGGAAGGTTACCACATTCTATTGCCATGGATCAAGTAAGCAGGACCTTCACTCAGAAAACGCCCATGGTGGAATCTACGCGCCAAACTAACTTTTCGTGAAACTTGATATGAAATGACCCCCCTCCTCCCCGCACACACACACGGCGCTGTGCGTGTGTTTATGCGGTGCTCTTCGTCCCGAATTAGGTTCTCACGGCGACTGCAATAGATATGACACACCAACGAGCCCAACGTCATGACGAAAGACGTTCCTCTGTAAACTCATGAGCCATTCCACTCTGTAAATGTGGATCACCAGTGAAGCTGCGTAACGCACGGCGCAAGGGTGACATGCAATTTCGATCAAAGGTACATAGAGGCACCGAATTTTCTTATTTACCGCATGCTCATAAAACACACCTCGATTTGCGTGAATCAGGAGGGCAGTGCGCTGGTTATTGTTGTAGTGAAGGTGCGTATGCTGAAGCTAAATGGATGTCCGTAGACAGGCTGTGCAATGCTGACATGCGCCCCGTAATTTGTACTATACCATCCACCCCTGCTCCACGTGTTACTTGGACGGTCACGCATTATAGCAGCCTTGTCCAAGTAAGTATCGCTCCGCTTAATGGACTTATCGCCATCGCCCTGTGGCATCACAGCACCGCGAGATGGAGCCGTCGGGCCGCATCCATTGCGTTTAGCCTTCGTCACACTTTTGGCCACTCCTGGAATGTGGGTCAGCAGCAAACGGGACGCACGGTCGGCAGGAGCCTCCTCGCTGCTCGCACACTGGCGTTCGCCGACTCCTCTGAGTGTGGTCATTACTGCTTTCTGGGCGTAGAAAGGGGCGGAATGGCATTTAAGCACTTCGGATGTGTTTACACCTATGGGTAGAATAAAGAGATCACCGATTTAGGAGCGAAAGAAAAAGGAAGATAGAACGACAGTATGGATGTCACGATGCGTCTTCCTCTCCACGTTGCCAATGAATACTCAGTGGCGTGAAAACACGGGGACGTATACTTCAGACAAGAGTAAACACGATTGCGCCAACTGCATAAACGTTCCGCTCGCGTCCTGACGCTCTTAAGCAACCGTCACAACTTGTGAACATGTTCTATCCATATTAACATTTATCCGTACTGTTATCAGCCACAACGCCGTTTACAATCATCTATTTTTTTAGTACACGCTGGCGTTACATATGCGTGTGCGTAAGCGTGAGTTCAGTGTGATTTACGTCAACGTGCTGACTGTTTGGTGGACACTACAGTAAACGAGGTGGATGTGGCATAGTTTTGCACCCAGTTTTACGTACCGTGCCTTCCCACAAGTTCGTCTCTTTGTAATGCATCACTTTACGTGTATATATGTCCTAGTTCTACTGATTTTGAGGTGTTTTAGAAATTTAGAAATAATGAGGAATGTTCATCACCAGCTATTCATGTTTAGATTATTTTGTTTGAGTTATCTGCGTTCTCTTATATGATTATTTTTACTGCACGAAAAGACATATTTTTACCTCTGCGCTGTTCTGTGTTGTGTCACGGGTGCGCTCCTGCTCCAACTGTTGAACCTCCTGTTCGAAAAATGGGGAGCGAAATTTCAAACTTGTAGGCCCGAATTATCTACGCCTATAGCGGTCAGAATGCCGACTGGCTCACAGCAGAGGTGGCGCTGACTTGCTTCACTGCACTCGGCCGACATTCACTACCGACGAGTGGTCACGAGGCCCATGCAGGCGGAAAATGAGGGTTGACCAAACGGTGTCCCACTGAATACCTTCCGTGAAAACGAGGTTCTTTTGCGAGTAGCTATTGTTTAGCCTTATTATTTCCAGCCTCCACCTCGACAGCTCGACGCGTCTCTATTGTCTTAAGTTCTCGTTTCGTTCACTGAGCAACAACCTTCTTCACGCATACATATGAGGTCTGTCGGTTCTCGGCTCAGAACTGCACACATCTATTTCCATGGGTCTCTTTTTAGGTGGTAGCGAGTTGCTTCCTGCCATTCGCACAGTCGAGGGCGCATGTCATAGCCTTCCAAGGTTCTCGGAATGTGACATGTCCACACATTTGGTTTCATTTGACCGGTCGTATCGCATCCTTTTAGACAGGCGAGGTTAACTGAAAGGTCACTCTGACGTTTCAAGTCAAGTTGGTGGCCCCTTCTCTCCTGATTATTTAGTGTCTTTGAATTGATGAGTATCGATGATTCTCATCGATACTGATCAATTCACAGACGTTAAAGTACATATGAATATGAAAATGCTGTGTATGAAGTACATATACGGTGATAAAGTGAGCGAGTTCAAGGTCACGTCTTCTTATTAGGCAGGTATATAGCTAGCTGTATTCTAAGCAGTTATATTGTTTTGTTTATTTGTTGCTTCATGGGGGTACCCGGCACATTGGTTTAGTGGGTAAGGTACTCTGCTAATCACCTGCAGGTCACGGGATCGAGTGCTGGCCGCGGCGCCCACATTTTCGATGGAGGCAAAAGCGGTTGAGCCCCGTGTGCCTAGATTTAGGTGCATGATAAAGATCCTCAGGTGGTCGAAATTTCCATAGCCCTTGACTACGGCGTCTGTCGCCATGTGGAGTTTTTCGCGCGCGCATTGTTTAAATGACCGATGCATGAATGGTGAGACTCCGCGAGCGGCAGTCTATAGCCCTTGTGCAGACGAGCAGGGGGTTCGAGAATGCGAATAAATTGCTTTCGGTGGCTGCACTGAGTGAAGGCGAATTACATTTGCGTGCGCCGCTTGACGAACCACAGGTTGCCGAAATTAATGAGGAGCTTCGCGCTGCGGTGTCTCTCGGAAACCAGCGCGTTGCTGCGAAAATTAGAATCCGCTAGTCGGTAAATCACAGTCGACTCCTTTGCCCTGCATGTACAAGCGTGTATGCATGTTGCGAAATGACTGAAAACTGCCAGAATTAGTGGTACCCGCCGAATTGCTGATAACTCTCGCGCTTCATACAGTCTCTCAAAGCTTTTATGAGAAGTGAGATGAAACCTGCAGCAAACACCTACCTGAATGCTGTGCCTCGTCACATTTCTTTCTTACGGGGCGCCTGCCAACCATTTTTTTTCTGGGCGGCTCCTTTTGCATCTCGGGAGTTTGTAAAGCAGCGAGTTTCATTACGGTAGGTTTCCTAGCCGACGCGGTGCCGCTGAAAAATGACCACAGACTGAATGAATTTTCCGCATGTAAATTAATGCATTAATGCTGCAGGTTCAGCACAAATAGCGCTAATGCGACCGCTTCTTCTCGTAAACATTTTTCATCTGTTTTTTTTTTCACAATCGTGTATTTTCTATAGCCGTTTCTTAATGCCCGTTCTTTGTTTCCCTGCTTAGCCCACTCACCAACAGCTTGCCCCATTCAGGGTCCCGCGGAGAGCGGCGAGCTCCAGAGGCGATAACGACCTAGCTCGTTATCGCGCATGCGGCGTCTCAAACAGCGGTGAGCAGAATCGTGGAAGCAATAGCTCAAGGCGTTAGTGAATCCGCGACTGAAATCGTCGACGATTTTTGCGCTGCGCCGCATTCATAACTCTGAACGCGCTCACGTTAGTCAAGGGTTTATGACTGCCATTGCGGGGCCGTGAGAAGCCGTTCAGATTCGTACACTCGTCTTTTGGAGCGAAACTCCTTAAGGCGTGGGCAGAGCGTCCCGTCGTAATCGTATGTAGCCACCTCTCGCTAGTTCTTGAACCGGCCGTAGAGGACGGTACTTGTACATATAACGAAACGCATATACACTGAAAAATACCAATGGTACGATACCAGAGGACGTTACTTGCAGTATGACAAATAATAAAAATCACAGCATATCCATGGAGTGAATGATGATAAGTGGGGCGAAGTATTCATTAGTCCATCAGTATCCATCTGTCCATCTGTGCATCCGTCCGTCCATTCGTCCATTCGTCCACCGTCCATCCATCCGTCCATTCGTCCACCGTCCATCCATCCGTCCATCCATCCGTTCGTCCTCTCGTGCGTTCATCCGTGCTTCCATCCGTCCGTGCATGCGTCCAGTCGTCCATAAAAATATCATTGAACATCAATCAGGGCTCGGTAAAATTGATGCAGTTATCGTCTGAAAGCAACGATTGCAAGACTGTGCACATATTGAATAGGTCAGTTTCAGTACCAACAAGGCGGGCAGGTAAAAGCAGCCTCGAAACGCGGTGCTTTCTTAGGGTGTCTTGTTTTGTTTGATTGTTGACGAACTGGCACTTTGCAAGTAAATTCTTGGATATGCAATATTTTTTTTTATTCCATATCACCTATATCACTGCTTGCTCGCGTGAAGAAGTATATCAAATATATGGTATTTGTTGAATCAACTTAACAGGACTAAAAACACGGTCTTTTTTTTTCTTCTTCTTGCTGAATATACACTATGTATTCATGCTAACCAGCAATTTTCCTGATAGTTTTTGAAGCTCACCAGAAAAAAAGATACAGTTTCAATGAAAAGGAATAAAAATTGAAGCTTTTAAGGTCCCGCGACTGCAAAGTGACCTTCGTGAAGGATGCGGATACTGGAATGTCCCGGGTTGTTTTTGACCACGCGGGAATCTACAAAAGGAAGCTACATTTCAACACATGAGATGCGGCCGCCACGGCTAGCCGTGGAACAAGTGACCACGTGTAGCTGCATCAGAATTTAGTCTATACACAGTCCATACGTACGCTCAAACGTATACTGTACGCGTAATTGAAGCGTATGTGTACTTTTTTTTACAAGTACTCTCTGGGGCAGTCTCTGGAAGTGTCACTGTTTTTATTTAAAATTATTTCGAAGAATCTCTATAGATCAAGTAAAGGTTGTCTATAAGCCACTGCGTTCTATTATTTTTTTCTATTTTCTCTATACACAAAAATACAAAAGGACTATGATGATTGTGGGGACGACGGATTAAGGAAAGGAAAAGTCTGTCCAAGTATAAGCGACTATTAGTCAGTAAATATATAGAGACAAACTACAGAATGTCCAACGCGTTTTCACGAACTGGAACACTGCGTGCAATTAAAGAGTGCAGCGTCGACCGCTATGCAACAGAGAATATGTAACATCACAAATCGAGATATACGTGCGAGCATCACGCACATCACAGTGGGAGTGATGTTGCAGCAGTCCTATGGGAAAATAAGCTGGGAAATAACGATGTCCCCAGGACATTCTGCTACCGACAATAGTTGATTATGGCAACTACGCGTTAATGATATACGGAACAGAAGACCAATGATAAACAACAGGACGGATTTTTCTTCTGACCTGAACAAGGCCATTGCAGTAACACTGTAATACCAACCGGGTAAAATTTTCTTGTGGTAAGAGAAACAGAGAAAGGTAAAAAAAAATAGAGAAAAGTTAATCTGAGGG
>NC_134700.1:248821038-248826038 GCF_043290135.1 Rhipicephalus microplus | reverse complement strand
AATATATACATGTAACAGATTGCAAGAATCAGAAGTCAAGAGTACAATGTTTTAAAAGCGGCTTTAACATTTTACACAAAGAAGAGTGGCAGCTTATTATTGAATTAATGGGCATGTGGGCATGTGGCACCAATTAAGTCAGAGGGCCAAACCTCTAAGGGCGTCACCAAGCGTTATTTTTAGTGGCCACTCTTACAATTAGCTCAATCTGCCGCTTTCATTGTCTCTTCACGCTGTATAAGGTTAGGTGATTACACAGTACATTATAAAGGTTTTTATTTAAAGAGTTGGCAATAATCGCATATAGCCCTGGAGCATAAAACAGCTTCCGTGCTCTCGAAGCGAGGCAGGCAGTCGCTTTACGGAAGTATGGTGGAAGCGAGAAACTACCGAAGTGAACGCGCAGTGTGAAAATCCCTTGCCGTTAATGGTTGTAACAAAAAACTTATAGTACGCATAAATATGCATAAGTTCAACATTAACATGCGTCAGCGTAATACACCAATAAAAACCAAAATAAACAAGTTTGCCAAGTTTGCTATTACGCTTGCAGCGCTGATAAGACATCTGCAACAACGTAAATAACAACAGCTCTGTATCTCACTATAGAGACCAGACGTAAAGAATTTCGCCACGAGAAATGAAAACGACAAGATGGTGTGGAGCCAAGAAAAAAAGAAAAGGCTTTCTTGAGTGTGTTACTCAAAAATATTGCTTAGCTTTTACAGCCAACGTCGTAAAGACCGATGAACAGCGCAGCGATAAAATCCAAAGTTATTCAAAGGCATTGACGAACATTGGCAAGGTTTAGCCCTGAAGGAACTTTCTTTCCGCTTGATTGCTTGCGTGTCTCTGTCCTGCTTCCCGCCTTCCCGCTTCAATGACTCCCACGATACTGTCTCACCCTTTTCCTCCTCCTCACTCTCACATCTCTCCTTCCCACCCTAGCCTCACTTTCCTACCCCTTGTTATGCTATATGACATACGTGGCTACGCTAACACTTTACTCTCTCCACTCCTCCTCGCCTCCTCCAATCTTTTCCTCATTTTCAGTTAGCTTTCACATCGCGTACGTTGTGCTATCCTCCAGCTTTCCCACTTCTACCCTCCTCCTCACCCGCCTTCGCTCAAGTGCGAACGTCAACAGATACGTTTGAGCTCGCCTTTACAGCTCCGCTGTAACATTTGCGCCACAGGCATGTGACTGTACGACAGTTAAGTTCACCTACTCCAGAGTCCTTCAATGCCTACTCCAAGCGAATTCGGACTTTGTCGCAGAGTTTATTCCTCACCCCTCCGCGCTCTCGACGCAAGCTGAGAAGGTCGCGGACCTCGTCACGAATTCCCCGCGGCGCTGTTGACCGTGTAACGAGCCACGATTACGCGGCGGGTGCGTGCCGCATGGACCGCGACGCGAAAGCCGAGAACTTTCCGTCCGACGTTTTAGACGCTCGCATTCGCAACGAGGCTGGCAGCACGAACAACGCCGACAAACGGTGGCGCAGTCGAGTAAACCTGTGCGACCGAAGCGTGTAAGCCGAATCTCGGCGTTTTTTTTTTTTTTTAGTTTGCTTTGTAGCGCCCTCGTCGTGGGGTCTCGCTGCTGCTGCGGTCTCTCACAACACTGTCCCAGACCTCAAACTGTCAGTTAGGCCGAAATAGGGCTCCGTGGCGGCCATCGTAAATCCATTCTCCACTCTTCACACGTCCTCTCTTCGTTTTTTCATGTATTCATTTGCCTTTTTGCATACATGTTTTTTTTTTTCGCCGGGAGTGCTCAAACACTGCGGGTACGCATGTACCAAACCATAACATGGAAACAGACGTACATGTATATCATGCGTACGCTCTCCTATAATGAGAAGCTATAGACAAGCGACAGACGCGTCCTTTCAGCGGTGCTCTGTCGCACGCAAAAACTGCCTGCGACGACGTTGGCTGCGTTTAACAAACGATCCGCGACAGTGACAGCTTCGAGAAGAGGTCGCGGGAACTTACACGCGTTCTCGTTTTCACGGCACGAAGACTCTGAGGCCAGGCAGTGTGTATTGACACTCGCTCGTCTCTGTGACGGCCACCGCTGATATAGTTGTCGTTGTACGTCGAGTGTCTCGGTTATCACTGGACAGACAGCTAGAGCACTGGACAGACAACCATTTTGAAGTCTATGACCGTATACATGACATATGTATGCACACTCATCTCGATCACGAAACATGTATTCGCGATATAGCTCGCTGGTCCCTCTGTAACGACACGTATCGACTGTGGTGATGGCGTGCTCTCCACTTTAAATGCTTGTCTACAGTTCCGTCCTTCACCACACCGGTGTTATCGGTATATTTAAGGGGACTACTTCAGCTCTCTTCAACACTATATATACATGGGATCAGCACGTCGGATGAGCTCAAGTTGTAGAACTACGATAACTATTAATTCATTCTTATGATGATTGATATGTAGGGTTCGACCTGCCGAAACCACCATACGATTATGAGAGACGCATGTAGTGGAGGACTCCGGAAATTTCAAACCACCTGGGGTTCTTTAACGTGCACCCAAATCTGAACCCACGGGCATATACAGTTAATTCATTCTGAAACAGATTAAACGGCTTCATGTCGCGCACGCATTTTTACCGAAGAAACTTTCGCACCGGTCCTTAAATGGATCTCGAATTTCAACCTGTATCGGAGAGCAATTTCACGTCAGTCATCAATTCTATGATGAATAATGAAGTTAAAAGGCGATTTGTGGGGGCTTTATTGATCTACGAGGATGAGTTCCGGCAATATCTTTAATTTTCTTTTGTCGAGACAGCCGCGAGTAATTTTCCACTCCACTAAGATACACAAAAAAGGTCAACGTCGCAGCTGCCAGCGTACGAAAAGCAGCTGCACAGCACTGCACAGAAATGCAAATGCCCCGACGCACAGTTTATAGTATTCTTCCTTTGAACCTTCTTAACATACGAGGTGGCTGTATGCAGTATTTTTCCAACGCGAGTCACGCAGCAGTGACGAATCAGTGGAGGTGGAACCGCGCTGCGCATGTACTAACTGCTTTGTATACTAATTGTTTTGTGTGCCTCGTCAAATCGCCCACATGGTTCAGAAACAATTATGTAATCGCGTGTTAGCAAGTTACAGTGTCTACACAGCGCTCGCCGCTGTGTAAGAACTCACAGGGCCCATTGTGCATACACTTAAAACGAAGTTCTGTCTCACTTGAGATAAACTACGTTACTACTGAATTTGGACCCGAAAGAGCTTTGATATTTAGGCGCGAAAAGTGAGCTACCAGTACTGGGCCTACAGTAGTGGAATACATGTTCGGCAGTGATTGCAATCACGGTAGGTGTATAAATACTTTTTTTTTCCTTCCCCGTAAATTCCCATTTAGAACTCGCCACAGTTGCTTCGAATCACCAACAGCTTGACTGACACGCTGAGAATTAAAATATCTCATTTGGACCCTAATCGTAGACACCGCTTTGTTGCGAAATATTCTGAATTGACCTGAATAGTAAGCGTTACACCTACGATGCCTCCAGTTGTTATATGAACTTTTTTTTCTTTTAGTATTCCTAACATTTGGCTACATAGACAGATCAATTTTTTATAGGAACCTCGCGTATATGTAGTGCTACATTCAGTTATCCCACTGGTAATCAAGTTGATTGGATTATAAAACACTTTATCTACATTATCATCGTGAATATCATTCAAGTCGACCTCAGTGATCTTTTCTCTGAACGTATGATCTATTTTAATTGGAAGCCTCCTGAGAAGGGCTTTTTTTTATTCTGGATATCAAATGCTGTGAAAATTGGCAAATGGTCTTAGAGAGGTAGACCCTACACTCCACTGCGAATTTCATGTTCGATGTTTCTGAGAAAAGCGGTCCTGGACAAGCGACCTTGATAGTGATGTGTTTCCACGCCAGATTGATATAGACTCTTACTGACTAGTTACTTGTGTACGTGCTGTATGATGAGCTATCTTCTTTCCTCTATTTCCTCTCCTTCTTTCAATATCCCCCATCCCGTTCGCACGTGTAGGATAGCAAACCAATCATATTAGGCTGGCTGACCTCCCTACCTTCCTTAAATAGCATTTATTCTCTCTCAGATTCGATATTCATCAATGCAGGATTGATAAGAGTAGCCAAAGTGTTTGTACGCATTGATTGACATAAAAATTACGGAAACTGAATTATTCAAGGAGGCAAGCATAATTACTGTGTCTTATATTGAGTATATTCATATTCACGTCACTAACAATTACAACCAGCGTGACCTGATAGCTTCGTAAACAGGGGTGATATTGCGTCCATTTTGCCGAAAAAAAAAACTGCCGAAAGTCGCGTACGGTGGTCGATTGGCTGCCCCCTACAATATATCCAGTTTCTATATCTACAAATAGTACTCCAATGCCAGGGCATGAAAACATAATAACAGGAGGCAGGAGTGTGAAACTTGGTTTATCTTTCGCAAAACGGGCGACACCACCCCTTCGTAAACGTGCCATTCGCGAGCGGGATATTGTAACCGGCCGCGTCTGAGATTTCATCGTTCAAAAACCAAGTTTCGCTTGTCGTATAAATGACGCCACACAAATGTTATTGAATCGTAAAAATGAGGTCGTCCTGTTAACGTTTTGTTCAACTGCGTATACGGTGCAATAATAAAGTGACATGTTTTTCTTCAAGCAAAGGTTACCGCTTTGCTTCACAGTGTAGGTGAGCCACTTCGCTTTAATGATCTCACAAGCAACAGAGGTACATAAGACAGTTTTTGCATTTCACGAGGCACCTAAGGCATTCACCTTAATAACAAACAAGGACGGTTCCTCTGCCATTTCGGTGTCTGTGAGAAAGGATCACGACCGTACGAGTGGGTTGAGAGGTCTGCGATAGGTGGCCCGACGTCAGCGGCCATCAATGTATAGCCTGAACGAGCTGGCTTTTCGTAGCTCCGCGTGCGTGTGCTTCGTGAGCCG